>NW_010322263.1:0-59562 GCF_000700745.2 Antrostomus carolinensis
ACTGGTTTCCCTTGGTCAACTAGGTGGGTAAACCTTATCACAGAAAGAGATTAGTTTCATTAAGCAGGCCTTTCCTCTCATGAACCCATGCTGGCTGAAACCAATGACTGCATTGTCTTCCAGGTGTTTTTCAATAACTCCCAGAATAATCTTCTCCATAATTTTACCAGGCACAGAAGAGAAACTTACAGGCCTGTAGTTGCTGGGGTATTCCCTGTTTCCCTTCTTGAAGATTTGGACAATATTTGTGAGCTTCCAGTCAACTGGGACCTCTCCAGATTCCCAAGAGCATTGAAAGATCATTAAGAGAGGGCTCACTATGACATCTGCTGGCTCTTTAAGAACCCTCAGATGGATCCCATGAGGACCCACTGACTTATAGGGAAGAGATGCTGATCTCTTGAAGACAGGATTTTGAATATACCTGATGTTATCAAATCCTGGAAACATCTACTTTACACCAACACCTCCACTTTGGACCCTGTAACTTCTTCTATGTCTAAATCAGTTCACGAGCAGAAGTAGGAGGCCCTACTAGGAAATATCTCTTATTGATTCAGGACTCCCTTCCACTTTGAAATCATGGAAGTCCATGGTCAAAGCCTGTCTAAGAATGTTAGAAATGACAATAGGAATTATGTAGGGTGCACAAATGCCACTGCTGAAGCCAAAACCATCAAAACACTAAATTACAAATGTAACTCTCAGCATCGCCAACAAGTGTCCCACAAGACATGCAGAAGCATAGCCATTGTGCACGTTAATTCATTACCATAGAAAAAACCCTTGTTTTTCCAAACAACCTTTCAAATCTGAAAGTTCATCAAAGATCATATTGTATTCATGGCTTTGTGCATGGCTTTTCTTTCAGTATATTCCAAGATATCTACCACATTCAGCACAAACAACAATTAAAGCCATTTCCACAAAGAATGTTAACAAAACTTTTTTTTTATGAATTGCAGAGGAAAGACATATAAAAAGGGATGAGACCTGCTATAAATGCTGCTGTTCTGTGACCAGGCCTGAATGAATAATGAATGAATTGCAGAGGAAAGATCTGCTATAAATGCTGTTGTTCTGTGACCAGGCCTGAATGAATAATGAAAGGCTCAAAAGGCAAAGAAGAAGGTGGTCATGGTCCTGCAGGGAAAGACAAAATTCTGTTTTCAAATTGCTGCCTGTCATCACAGACAGGATAAACGGCTGGACAGAATCTGCTGGTCAGTCCAGGACGTTCATTTTAACATTCTTGTCAAAGTCTCCAGAAGTGTTTTTATGCTTTATACAAAATCATTGGCTTCAGAAACCCAGTCCTGGGAGCTGGGACTGAAATCACATGTTTTTCAGTTTTGCCATCTTTCTAGTTCTGAATTTTTATCTGTGCAGTGAATGATTTTCAGAAGAAAAAGAGAAAAAGATTGTAAACCGTATACCCCATCTTTGTGAGAGAAGTCTTTAGCCTTTTCAGTTTATTAAATAAGATCCTGCTTCATCTTTTTTCCACTCCAGTAAATATTTAATAGATCATACAAGTACAGCAGAGAAAGAAGGAAAAAGATTAAGTTAAGTCTTTATTCAGAATATATCTATAGGCCAGTCCTTGATGTAATCCTGTAAGAAACATGCATTCAAGCTCTATCAAGCACTAAAAGGATCTAAAGAAAAGTTTGTCATATGGTGAATGGTTCTTTAATCAGTAAACTGATAGGAAAAATAGCCAGAATCTTGTTATTCTGTATTTTGAGTGAAGAGACTGGCTTGAATCCCTGTTTTCAGGACATGTTAACCTATGAATATAGTGAAAGGGAAAATACTCTTGCAAAGGTGAGGCTTAAATGACACTTCTCTCAGTGTTCAATGCAACCCCAAGCTAAGTAGGAGTCTGTAATTTCACTGGGTTTGTTGTTTCTCTCTCTTTCCCCAAGTAAATCTGTGCACTCAAGCTACTCAGTAGAAAATGTCAAGTGTAAAATAAGCTACTAAATAAATAAATAAATAGATATATGTAATGTTGTGGTGAATCACAGTCTTTTAAACTACTCCTTCTTCCTTCTCAGGCATAGGTCACGCACCAAACTTACTTACAAAGAATATTCAGATACTTGGGGAATAAGGATTCTTTAAGTGAACCATTAACTCTTTATAGAGCTAGCCTTATAACTAATAATATTTCCCACAGCATAATTCCATGTTTCAGTGTGGTTCTGGAATGCACATGTATCTCTGTACACTTATAGAATCATAGAATCATAGAATCATAGAATGGTTTGGGTTGGAAGGGACCTTAAAGATCATCTAGTTCCAACCCCCCTGCCATGAGCAGGGACACCTTACACTAGATCAGGTTACTCAAAGCCTCATCCACCCTGGTCTTAAACACTTCCAGGGAGGGGGAATCTACAACCTCTTTGGGCAACCTGTTCCAGTGTCTATGATATGTACTAAAAGTGGTAAAAGTTACTAAACATTTGAAAAAAAAAAAGAAATTACCAGCTGCACATTCAGAATGTAATGAAGGGATTCACCTTTCTCTGATTAACTAGAAAGGCTATCAAAGCTAGAAAATGGGAAAAAAAAAAAAAGAAGGATTTTTTTTTTTTCTCCCTTCTATTGGTAATAATTATTCATTCTGAGCAGAACCAAGAAATAAGCAAAATTAAACAAAAAAGTCAAATTCACTTTATCTTACTGCCATCTTACTATATGTAGACTAAAAGCATTCTGTAAACAAAAAGAACTAATATATAATTTGGAGACAGAATTAACTGCAATCACTTTATAGTTTCACAGTAACAAGTTGTACTTTAAGTCAGCCAATTATAAGAGCTTAAATTCATAAAAAAAAAAAAAAAATCAGTAGTTACCATTACTTACTACACACTTAATTGTCCATATCAAAGTTTTTGTATTTTACTGCAATGAATAAAATCCATGAATTTTCATTTAAGAGGGATGCCCATAAAAAAATCATATGTCAAAAACCACAGATTTGAAGACTGAGGTCAACCGTCCATGCTTTATAAGGAGGAACAGCCTTATGCCATGTTTAAATGAAAAATAATAAAATTTATTTCTGTAGTACTCAGTTTTGATTTGTACATTTTTGTTAGTAAAACAGGTTATTACTTTATTTTCCTACTATATTTCCAGGAAAAGAATATGAAAGAAATCATACATGATAAGGTGAATTTTCCATATTTTCCATGTTACCTAGTGTGAATTAACCATCAACATAGGTAAATGTGGACAAAAAAAGCTTAATGTAAAATATATAATGCAAGAAAAGACACTGTTTATTCAAATAGACCACTAGAAGATCTCAAAAAAGCCTATTATTTCTTAGAAATTACAGTCCTGGTAATAATTAGGTAGGATGCTATCTACTCGGTAAACCGTAGTGGCACAAGCTAAAGTTTTAACATGCTTGCTTCAGTCATTTGATATATTCAAATCAGGGAAATTTTGAAGCACACATCCAATTTTGCATAAATTTTGAACTCACTAGACATATTTTGTGACCATGAACAGGCATTCTACAGTCTTGATATGTGTTAGCTTATTGATAGAAACACTAGTATATATCAGAATGCTGTGCTGCTGAGAAGTTGAGAGGGGATCATTTTGGGAAAGGTTGAGTTCATCAACAAATGCAGAATGGATTCCCTAAGACAATAAAGGGGGGACTATATGGAGGCTTTCCTGGGTAATTTTTCTAAGATTTGTAAAATTAAGCAATTTTGAAATAAAATCTAGCTATATACAAAGACATGGAAGACTGATTATGAAGTTAACACAGCCATTCTCCAGGGTTCATTTTGCTGATATCTGAATTCCATTAAATTGGTAGAGGGGCAATGTTCCAGCTCTGCCTCACTAATGATATGTGAATAAACACCTTGATAGTTATACTGTTGAATCTGATAAAGAGTACAAAATTATGACACTATAAATTCATGTTAATCGTGCTCCAGGCTCTCTCTCTCATATTCCCATTCCATTGTGATTTTTTTTTTCTTTTTAGTTTTTATTATCAAAACACATTATTTGTTCTTTGCTCTTGGGCAGAAGGACACCTTGAAGTTATACTCAACAATAAAGACAAATTAGAATTAGAAATAAGGCATATTTCAATTACAGTTTTTCAAATAGTGAGGATATTAACTAAAACCAGACTTCTGTTCGTAATTCTACTGAATACTTGATTACTGAACTTTTTAAACAAAATTAATATTCAACATTTTTTCCTAAAAGATAGACAAACCTTGGCTATTCTGGAACTCTCATAAGTTTTGTTATAAATAAAGACAGAGGAAATATTTTTCTTTTTCACTTTTGTTTTGGTTTTGTGTTGTTTTTTATTCTTTTGTATTTTTGGTTTGGGTTTTTTTTTTGTGGCTTTTTGTTTGGTTAGGGAGTTTTTCGGTTTTTGTTTTTCTTGACTTAAAATCTCATTGCTGATTCCCAAACCACTGTCCAGTCAAAATTTTCCAAAGTCATTTGTCACCAACATATTTGCATAAGTTTTTCTCAGACAATTAAAACACCCCAAAGATTAACACTAAACTAATTGGATGCACACATCCAAATTGAACAGTTCTGGTGCAGAAGTTGCCCTTTTTATTGGCTTAGCAATAGTCCGCTGTTCATCGAACTGAAGTTAATTCCTTGACGCTTCCTTTGTCTTTCATCTTGAAATGGAGTTGTCTTCGTTAACTTCCTTGTGGCTAAGCCTGTCCCTCTTATAAAACATCCAGAAGAATTGTGACATTTCTTGGCAGTCTGAGAAGTAGAGTCAAGCACCGAATGAACAAGCATTCAGTGTTTAGCCATGCATAGCCATGGTCTCATGCATAGCCGTGGCCTCAGGATTGTTACATGCTGGCTAGGCACTGTGGAGAAACTTGCACTGAAATCCCTTTTCAAACTAAATCTCCAAATCTGCCCATCTACGGTCACTTTGCATAGGGATGAAGGCTCAGTTTAGCCAGCTTAACTTCAGGTAATTACTGAAAACATGGTAGGTTCCTACAGACCTCTATGAAAAGACACTGACTTCTTCCAGAGCATGAACGATTCATCCTTTGGAAATGCTTATTTCTTCACAGAGAAAAACTAGGTAATTTTTACCCTAATTCCACTGCTTCAAGTTGCTGCCTTAAATCAGATAGACAAATCCAGGCAGAAATTTACACTGGCAGTGTGCTAGGGATCCTGTTAGAGATGCTTAGGAGTAAGGCAAGAGGCAAAAAGGATGTTCATACTGCTTTGTTAGGACCAATGAAGATCTAAACTACAAAGAAGAGGGAGATATAGGGCTGAATTATAAAAGAAAGTATTTTAGGGAAGTAAGTACTGTAAATATTTTAAAAGTAACATGTTTTAGTTAACAAATGAGTTTTTAACTGGAAGGCATTTTTCTCTTTGCAAGTTTTCACTGCTTTTATACTGTACAAACAAAACATTGTTTCTGTATTTTTAAAACACCAAGGAAACACTCACTGTTCTTACATTACTGTGAAAGTCACAGAAGAAAGACACAGAAAATCTTGAAAAATTACAAAATTTCTGGGATCCAGCAGTTTACTCAGGATTAACTGAGTCCACTATAATAGGTCAAATTCAATGTCCTATGCACAAAAGTGGAGATTTGATTTTTTTTTATTATTATTTTTATATTTTTTTTTAAGTAGGAAATGTAAATATTGAGGAATGGATTTTTATTCTTTCTGTTTTTTAGTTTAAATAAACCCAGCCATAACATGAGAAGAAAGTAACTGAACACTCTCACATCCACTATATTTATTCACATCTGTTGGAAAGGGTCAAATTCTGTCCTCTGATGTGCATCTCAGGAAGGATTTAGTATATAGAGACTTGCAAGAGCATAATCTTTGACTCATTAATTTTGCTCTAACGCTAACTTACTTCCCAAAGGAATTGCTGCATTCTGATAGATTTGTAGAGAGATTTCAGTCTCCAGATGACACATAAATGCAGTTAACCTTAAATCAGCAATAATACCAAAGCAAAATGAAATACTTCAATGCCTTTCCTACATAGAATGAGTTTGACAATGGCATGTTTCTCAGCTTGCATTCTATCAAACAAGAAGAAAACAAAAAAATTATCAGAGAAGTCAAGAGGATACACAGATATATTCCTCATGACTGGTGCTCTTCAACACTGGTCTATACACATGGCTTCCCAATCATTCCTCTCAGGGAACATACAGGAGAACAACAGTTTCCTTTGACCTAGAAAACCGGGCCTACTTATCAAGGAGTTGGAGCGAATACCTCAGAATTTATCTCAGAACAAATTCAGGACATGACTGGAGCATGTGGCCTTACCCATGAAATGGGATTCACTCTTGCATTGCATCTCAACTTTGAAATAGCCAAAGAGAGACAGATCTCCCCTTAGTGAGAGAGCTGAAATATTTGGGTCCGTATTTCTGATAAGTCTAGAAATCTCCTTGGGCTTTCTTGCAATTTGTACCAAAGAAAAACATGGACTTAAATCTTTCCATACCACAGGTGATGTCTGCTGAAAAATCAGTAATATTGTCTCATAAAGATTTGACAAGTAAATTAATACTTCTGAGATTCTCAAGCAGAAGGACAAAAGTCCACAAAACCAAGTATTTCAGACAAGAATAACTTCAAATTAATTTTACAGGGGTTTTTTGGTTTTGTTTTTGTTTTTGTTTTGGTATTACAGACAAGAATAACTTCAAATTAATTTTCCAGTTTTTTTTTTTTTGTTGTTTTTTTGTGATGGATAGAAAATACATAACTGTAGGGTAAAAGAAAGTCAGCCAATATTAAACTGCATAGCTCCTTACCACCACACATACGTTTATATATTCCAAATCTTTAATGTATTCCAGTTAGCAGGAATATCCTGAATTCCTCCCAGACACACCGAATTTCTGAGAAACAGACTGTCAAAACATTCCACAGAGTTTCCTCTGTTTGACTTATTTGATTTTTAGGTAGCTGTGAAAGCACTTATTTTTCAAGCTTTGTTCTGCTACAACCTGAAGGGACCGGGATCTCCATCTCTCAGTTTTCTATATTTTATAGCATTGTTAGCATTGTTCCAATTATGTTTGCTTTGATCTTGATGCAAGAGGTAGAATACTGAAAAGTAGTGAGGAAGTCTTACTTCATGTACATCAATGAAAAATTCACTATGAAGTCACTCACAGCTCATTTACCAGTATATCTCACCTTTATTTGGGTTGAAGTGAACTTTTAAAATAATCAAGCAGTAGCTTTGTAAAAATAATAACAGGTTGCTTTTTGTTTAGGTTTCTTTTTTTTTTAATTGGAAAATAAATAACATACTTTAAAAGTTAATTATAAATAAATAAATAAATAGATAGATACATAATGTATGTATGCTTTGCAACATGCAAAAGTGACAAGAAATACAATGAGAATGGATTAGCATCACTCCTAAAGTTATAGTCCCCTACCTTGTCAGATCCATGGGCACTGACACTCTGTAAGAAGAATCTGCAACATCATATGATGTTCTTTTTCTTGCTTCCCACTTTATTTTATCAATATTCAGTGAGTTATATTAAAGACAAGATTTTCCCTGTGCACTATAGATTGAGAACACTGCCTAACAGATCAGAGAATGCAAGTACAGTCTGCAAAATGGAATCTGATAGACTTTCTCTGAGTCTAGTATCCTATCAAACTCATTTCTAGATGCCTTTTTACACCTAGAAATCTGTAGACACCTAATGATGCTACAATCTAGAGTTACAGCAATTTCAATTATATATATATTTTTTTTTTACCTTCCTCACAAAAAGCCCATTTGGATGCAGCCAGGATAGTCCAGAATAGTAAGGGGGTAAGAGAAAGGTTTCGGGGTTTTTTCTTCTGATTTTCATTCGCTCTCCTGATTAAAACAAAAAAATAATTTTAAAAAGCCCAACCCAAACAATAAAGCACACCTACCCACAGTATTACTGTAGATGCATTAAGAGGTTACTTATGTTTTACTGGAAAAGCCTGGAAGTCTGGTTGTCTCACTGAAGAATTGAATGGGCAGCAAAAGTATCACTTCAATTTTTTTGGTGTACCTCCAAAATGCTAAATTTAATCCTCAGATTATTCTAGTAGCCTGTGCTGAGAGAGGAATGACTTCAACTCTCCATTAGTCTTGGCTCTCAAATCATTGAACTAGAGTTAAGCTCTTGTAACAGCTTTTTCAATCTTTTCAAATGTGCACTTGAATTAAGAAGTGCAGTCAAGTTGGTAAATTTAAATTGCCTTGACTCTGAAAATGTCAGTTCAAGCTGAAACAAAATTGTTTTGAAAACTGGTAATTTAATACAAATTGACTATATTACAAAGTAAGCCTATATTTGAGTATGCAAGCCCCATCTAACACCGTTCATTATACTCCCTGAGAACCTGTGAAAAATTAATATTCTATACCACTTTTCCCTAGGAAGCAGTATCAAATATATTATCACACGAAAGGAGAGAAAATGTGTGTTGCAAACCCACACAATCTGATGACAAATTTTCTTTCTTCTGTTATTCCCACATAGCAACAAAAGCGTAGTACATATGCTTCCATAAGTACTGTCCTTTTCATCCTTTGTCAAACAATGAATATTTATAATGTCCCAAAACCACTTCCAAATTCCAAATTATGCTGGATATATAATGCACCAAGGTAATTGTAAATAAATGCATTTAAGTTGTTCTGTTTTCTCTGTACAGTCATTGGAGCAACAGTAATACCTTAAGGACATGTCAGAATTGAAATGGGTACAGTCATTGTGAAAGCTTATCTTTCTTCATTGTCTGCTCATAAAATAAAATTTAAAAAATCTTCTGGATCTCAGTTCCTTTGAGACTCATTGAGGATATTCTCAGAAGATCAATTTACCTGTGTGATACTATGTACTCAGCACCTGACACACTGCCATCATCATCTCACAGATTCACTATCCATGTCTGTCTGATTTTGCAAGAACAGTGTAGTAAAAAAACATGCAGCACAGGCTCTTTCTTTAAAATGCTGCATTTTCTCTCATTTTAAATAACTCAAGCAACAGGGCTTCCACCTCCTCCCCTGAAAGACTATTAGCATTAAGTTTTCCTCATATGATATTCTCCTTTGTATTACTAATTCATATATTTTATTATGTTCATTAATAATATGCATTGCTGTATAATAGGTATTTAGTACTCCTTTCCTTTAACTATCAAATTTTCTTGTTGTAAGCACGTAGTTATTAAGGCTTTAGAGACTTTGACATATGCACAGTATCCAAAGTAGGTATTTTTTTCACTGTAACATGACTACACTTTTCTGGTATTAATTTAGCCCTTCCTATATACTTATTTGCAATGATTATCAGCTTTGCTTTGCTGGATTATTATTCTTACTGACACTGTAATTGCTATCATATATAGTAATCTGTTTATAAATAAACATGTGGATGAACAGCAGAAAACAAGCCACCAAAATAATGTAATGAGGAGCAATTTGCATTTAGCAGAACATTACAAAATTGCACTAAGTAACAAGAGAGTGAAATAAATATTTTTTCATATTATCTCCAAAACTCTAAACTTCTTTTCTAAAGAATTTGAGGCTTATTGATCACTCACTAGGAGCAAGCTCTGATCTGAGATAGGCACTTACCATTAACCATGGCAGTAAATCAGACTTGACCACAAATAAAGCTGCCCAGGGAATAATTTTCCCATTTAGATTTATTTTGTAAATCTTTCATAAACTTTCTCGTACCACAGCTGAACAAATTAAGGCCTTTCAAAGTTTCTCAAGTAGGGAGAGAGATATGTCCACTCCAGAACAGCGAACTGTCAAGAAGGGGCCAGCGGGGACTGGAGCTGTACACACCCCAAGTGGCCTACGTTCAAGTCCCTTACACTAATAAGGTAGAGCAGGGACATGAAGTTTTGTCAACATTCCTGTGAATGCCAGCTACCGAATGTTACAGACTAGGTATTTCCTCTCTCTTTTCTGAAAATCATCAATGGATGTGGGAAATATTTCTTCACACAATCTTCACTGGAACGGGCATGTTTCTGAACAAACTATGATTTTGCTGAATTTGTGTTTTCCAACAAAAACTCTCTTTCTCAAAAAAACAGTTCTTGCAGTTCCAGTTGTATGCTAGAAAACAAAACATTGGGCTTGACAATGGACCACACTAAGCCAGATCTCAGCTGATGAATTCTTGCCCCAGTGTGGCTTAGTATTACAGAGATTATATATACTTATTTCCTCTTTGCTCACAAGATATTCAGTATTTTTGTTTCAGAATATTATTCTCCATTAAACGTTTACTCCCTAATTTTCCATTTTTCTTGTTCCTTCCCCTCCACTCTCTCCTTAACTTTGCTTTCTCATTACTGGTTGTTAACCATTTTCAGATATATAATAACAAGGTTAAAAAAAAAAAAAAAAAAAAAAAAAAGTCTCTTAGTAGAAAAAGTTAGGTTACTTTTACTCTGTTGAGAATATATTCAAACATTTTTCAAATTATTTCCTAAACATATTTTAACCAGCAGCATTTAGTGCAGAAAATCCTAATGAAATTAAGCTGGTGCCTTAGAGCAAGCTGAACTCTGCTGATTTATGCAGGCAAAGGGTCTGACCCCAAGAGTCCTTGCTATAACAGAGAGAACAATAAAACCAAGAAAATACTGTCTTTACATGGACATATATCAGTACATATCGAATATGGAAAGCCTGGAAAGCAGCATTTCTCTCAGAATTATAAATAATTTTCATTCACCACATCTCCTTAGAAAAAGCCAGCAAATCAAATAATTAGATAATAAATTGTAGCTGACAATTTAATTTGTTTTAATGAGGGCAGCAATATACCTCTTTTCAGCACAAAGCTTTGACAGAAGCACATTATGTCTTCTCACAATGAAAGTGCTGCAGAAACAACTGTTGAGAGCACAATAATATCAAGTGAAAATATGACAAAGATCTTCTTTCTGGTGTCATTTTATTTATGAATTACACATCAGAGGTTGCTGGGGCATGGTACTCTTTTACTTACAGGTTCACTGAAGAAGAGAAGGATCATAACTTTAAAAAAGACAAAGCTTCAAATACACCCAGCTGTTCCTCCTCCTCATGTGTGAATGAGTAAGTATTAATCTACTTTCAGCTATAACTTTAACCACTGAAGTGACAGTATTCTTTAATTCATTTTTGTCACAATTCTAATAGTGGCAAAATATCAAAGAATAAAAAAAAAAAAAAAAAAAAACTATCTGCAGTTGGCTTCCACTAGAGGTGACTCCATCAGGACAAGGCCAGGTCGAAGATAAGGCCTGATTCTGCATGTACTTATGTCTTACACAAGCCAAAGAACTCACCATGACTGCAATTAATATGTATTCGAGCAACATTTGCCTGAGAAACATGAGTGGTATATAAGATAAACTCAGCTGAAATCAGATTTACTACCTACTAAACTGTACTAGTATCTGTCCTTGCCTACAGGTATCTCCATTTATACTCCTATGGAAAAAACACCAATTAAGCAAGGTCCTGATGGATGGAGATCCTCTGAAATTTTATTACTCTGTTTAAAAACAAACAAAAAAATCTTTCTCATATCATGTATTTCCTATATTGCAATCTAAATCCCTGCATTCAGTATTAAAATATTATACTTTTTCCCAATATTTCCCAAATATTTCTGGGATTTGAAGCTGAAATACAGGAAAATTTGCACTGTTCTCTTCCTCTTGGCCAACGCACATGACTGAAACAAGGAGTGGTGCTGGGAAGTCAAGGAGCCCCTTGCTTCTGCACCAGCATCTGTAGCTGGAAGAAGAAACTTATGGGCAAAGACCATCATCTGCTTAGTCCTTTACCTGATTAGCAGCAACTGCTATTGGAGGGTGAAAACACCAGAAGGGCATCTCAACACATTAAAAAAGGAACCCTTGCTGACCTCCAAGCCAAGTCAGCCAGAGCCAGGGGAATTTAGTGAGCAGCTGAGTCAGCTATTTCACTGTTTTGTTGGTGTATCCTAAAGCAGATTAAACACAGCATGAAGCATGATTGCCTTGGTGTGCTTGTACTGCTGGACACTATCTTGAGAAATCAATCTTAAACAGCAAAGCTTTGAAAAGCTTTATGTAGTTTAAACAATGAGAAATCAAAAGGTATAGCAAGTTGACAGAATATAAACAATTTGATTTTTGATCATTCCCAGTTCTCAGTTTCCCAATCCACACAGGTGGAAATAAAATTTGTAAGCAAAATTAGGAGGAAATATGCTGGCTGTGTCTTATTGAGAATTAAATGCCTAGCAGTACCTTTTGTTCGACAGAACAGAGTTATGCAGTGTAAAAGTAGAAACGACATCTTACATGGCCACCTTGAAAAATGGTGATTTCAAAGTGCTATTAAAAAAAAAAGACTTACAGTTTCAGAAGGGTAAAAAGGCACAGGGATTTCAAAACTGCCAGCAATGAAGTATGAAACTAGATTTACTTAACAGCAAAGAGGACTTCAGTTCTTTACTTTGAAACTTGTGATGAGGCCCAAATGCAGCACAATATCCTGAGCTATTAAGTAAAGAGATTAGATGTAAAGATGGAAACTATAATTCAGGGCATCCCATTAACACTCAGAAAGATGTCACACTCCTTGAGGATTTCCCACTCAAAAAATATAGTCATGGATGTATGGTACAGGGATCTGACCACTGCTTACCACCCTAAAGCTTTGTATCACTGTAACCCCTCTTGGTACTTATCCCTCACACTAAATTCTGTAACCAGATTTTTGCTTGCATAACACCCAAAAGTCTCCTTAACCTAACCTTTACATAATCTTCAGAACACTGCTACTCTCATTCTACATTAAACATTTATTCCAAGACTAAAGTATACAGCCGCTTGCTTCCACCAATAAAATTGTTTTGCTGGATGTTTGTTTACTTTCTTTAGCATTTTTTTGTTGTTGTTGTTTGGGGCTTTTTTTCTCTTATGTAATGGTGATAAGACTCAATAAATATATTCTGCCTCTTAGTGTATGAACTGCCCTAACAATACACACTAAAGTTAAACTTGAATTGCTTTAACAGAATTCCACCAATAACTCCTGAATAATGCATTTATTAGACTCCCTACAATATAACCTATAATTTACTGTGCAAGATGTAATAAATGACAAAAGATGAACTCTTCAGAATACTTGGAATGTCATTCAGTATTCATTTCACATGCTTTCTTATACAAAGTACCTTACAACACTTACCATCCTTGCAAAATAAAACCTAGCTCTAGTTATTAATACCTTTATTTAAATGCAGATCTTGATTTCCCCTGGAGACTGGTAAAGCTCCAGCATTGAGCTATCAGGGGAAAAGCAAACCTTGAGTCACATATTATTCACAAAAAAAGGACTTTCTGAGGGTTTGGTGGGTTGGGGTTTTTTGCTGGCCATCTATAATTGTACATTTTTGCCTTTAATACTATGTTGTACTTTCAGTCATAGGACACTATGCAAAGCAATTACCTTCGTATCATGAGTCAGTATGCAGATTATGGTCTATAAATGTAACAGTAACAGGCATGATTATAATGCTTAGCTAACCTATAGCATTCTCTTATCAACATAATTCACTAAGTTTTAAATTAAGAGGAAAATATCTTTGGTTTATGGATAGAGAAACTGAGGCGCTGAAGGAACATGAAAATTGGATTTCAGTGTTTGCAAAATAGGTTATTAAGTTTTCTTTCTTCATAAATTCTTTATACCAGGAGACTCCATCTGTTTAATCAAAACAAAAGTGCTACAAAGGCCCGGTGCTCACTCAGTGTGGTTTCTTCTCAGTAGGCTGTCAGCTGATTTAGGATTGGTACAGAAAGGAGAATCTATTTTAAATGTCTTGTTCCAGCATTTAAAGACTAACTTATTTTCCCCACAAACATTTTTTAACATAGACACAATTAATTCAACCAGTATATTCACTGAAATAGAGTCTGAGGTATTGTTCCTTATCATGGCACTAGATTGTAATAACCACTTCTTTAATCAAATTGTAAGCCTTAATTTAATCATAGTACACGCCCCCCCTCTCCCTACCCTCCAAAGCCTGAAAGAAATGTTACAAAGCGGTAGATAGCAGAAAAAAAGTTTTGTGATTTAAATGTAAAATCAGAATAACTCTGGTACACAACAGCACAGGTTTGCAATCTTATTTAAGGTTTGAATCCGGTAAGTGGTTATAAAAACTACACAAAAGAAATTTGACATGCAGAACACCTATTAAGAACAGGCAAACAAAAGGTCTAAAAGAGGAAGATACATTTTCTAAATACGGTCATTTACTTCATACTGCACTGGTCAGCACTGAAAGAGAGGATAAGACCTACAAGGGGACTGATGCCCTATTTTAGTTCTTTCCTGAAGTCAAAAGGACCTTTTTTGTACAAACAGGTGGCTATGTTGCAAAATAAGGATGAGTGGTTTAAAGAGATGAGGATTAGAATATAGTTCCCTGCAAGAAAGAGAACTACAAAGGAGGAGAATTTGATAATCTGATTTAAGCATTATTATACCCACTTGATACTGAACAAAGAGTGGAAACTAGAAGAAGGGTTGTAAACTTACCCCTACAGGTTAGAAGGTATGGAGACATTCTAGGTGACAGGAGTGAGATGAGAATGAATAAGATGAAACACAGGTTCAGAGGTCCAGGGAAAACTCTACATGTGGCTAAAGTCCTCCTACAGTAAATAAATCTTATTTTGTGGGAAGAAACAGAAAACAGATGAAAACAGTTGCCTGGATAGTCTTGAAGGATAACCATGGCTGCTCACAAACATAAAGACCTTAATGTGATAGAAAAGAAATTAAAAAAAAATAAAAATAAAAATAGGGACTCATTACTGAGGATAGGAAGACTATTCTGCATCAATGGACAGATTGGACAGATAATTGGATGGACCTTTTTTTTTTTCTTTGTGTGGGATTCAACTATCTTCACTTAGGAATGTCAGCAATGTGCTGGAATGTCATTAAAGATGTTATTCAGGCTGTTTCTTCCACCAGCAGAGAGATTCCAGGTGATTACTCATTTCATTTTAAAAGTGCATCTAAACTTGGTGACATCTTTCTCCTCTGACTATAGAGAATTTTAGACCAGATGCCTAACTTACATTACTAAAATAAATATCATCCATAAATACAAGGTTATTTATATGTATCTAGTTACTACACAAGAATTTATTGGTGATGGTCCTTTTTATGTCATTTACCCATCTGAATTCATAGAACTTGTTGGGAATCAGCTGACTCAGCCAGTCAAAGGACATTAGCAACTATCAAGGAGGGTGTAAAGGAGAAACAAATGAACACTCATTTAGCACAAAATCAAGATGTCAAGAATAAAATTAATCAAGGCACCAAGAAGCTTGAACAGAAATGCTTTAGTTGCCTCTATATGAACACTAGAAGCCTGGGTAATAAAAAAGAGAAATTGGAATTGGAATTGCACTTTTATGATCTAGCTGGTATTACTAAGATCTGGTGGGAAGATTTTCATGAGTAGAATGTTAAAACCACTGATATACTGTATTTATGCATGATCTAGTGAGCAAAAAAGAACAAAGGTACTTTATATCAAAAAAGGAGTGTAACCTACTCTTGAGTTCTCTGGTAACTCAGAAGAAAAACATTTTGCATGTTCATGGATTCATGCTCTAACAAACAAACAAGCAGAAAGCTTAGATAAGGTACTAGCTGTTGTAACAGACCAACAATTTAGTTTAGGAAAAAGGATGGCTGACCTATAAAGCACTAATTTTTTTCTGTGTAGGTGGAAAAAATTCATTATATTGTGTGACTTCAACTTGAACAGCATATATTGGAAGGCCCATAATCCTTAGGATTTCTAAGAATTAACATGAAAAAAAATGTAATAAATGTTGCATCGTAAATTTTCTATGTTACAGTTACCTCAAATAAGCAAGGAATTCTAAAAATATATACAAACTTACACCCCTCTAAAAATTGCTTCTTTGCACAAAATATTATGACTTAATTACCTCTGTCTCATGTAAAGAACAGTAAGTCCAAACAAGTAAGGCATGCATTCTCATCAAGTTTATGGATGACATCAAACCAAGGGAGTAGTCAATATGTTGGAGGACATGACTATCATTCAGAAGGATTTCAGGAATGTCAGGAATTTAAAAACTGACAAAGTCATAGACCTCCATATGCAAAGGCAGAAGCCCCTGTACTGGTACCGATGGACAAGCTTGGTAGTAGCTCTGCTGAAAACGACCTGTAAATCCTGATGGACTGGAGGCTAAGCTTCCTTTAGCAAATATTTATTATTCTTCCTGACTATTTTACTGTAGTGCTCTCAAAGACTCCAGTCAAGAATGGAAGCTTAGGTTAATGTTAGAATATGGCATCTTCACCATCAAAATTAAAAATCAAACTGATCATTCAAGGCTATAAAGACAGGAAATATATACATATTATTCACTTAGAAATTAAGATTCATGAGTTCACTAAAAACATCAGTGGAGCTTGGCGTAGCATGTTTAAAGCCAATTCTTAGGACATGAAAATGTTTTGTTATTATTTTTTCTTCTCCATTCTGAAATACGTTGTCAAAATGACATATTGGTAATATTTAGAAAATCCTCTGCCTTGAAGGAAGAAAAAATGCTTTCCTTCTTAACTGGCAAATTTGTATTAAACAGACTCCATAAAAGGAATGTGAAACATTCTAGGTAAGTTATGGTTTGAAGATTAAAATAAAACTAAGGAAAGGCAATTACAAAGTTCAGTGTTGTGGTGCATAACACTAACACACAGGTCATTCTCACAGCAGAATTTTCCTGGGTTTTTTAACTCCTGTGTAAGGAATTCAACAAACCATTACTATGTTGTATAATGAAAATACAAATGATTGCAGTATACCACTTCTCTTTTTTATCAATGTCTACATAGGTAGAGCTTTTTTGTTTTGTTTTTGTTTTCATTTTCATTTATTTTCTTAGGAAGTGATGCTATACTTATACCATTGCATGCTTTACAACAGTGGGAGGTTGTGTAAGAAATGAAATGTCAATGACTGAACTTCGAAAAACGTAAGAGGCAGAAGTGAAAAAGAGGAATACTTTGGAAGATTTGGAAATAGATTCTTGCCTAGCTGATATAATACATATGATGTGAATTAATGATTTGAATTAGAATGTTTTCCTTTTAGTGAGATGGATAGTAATCACAACTTTTATTTTTAATTATTTGGAATGCAATGTTTCTTTCACTATGATTTTTTTAAACTTGATTTTAAAATTCATTTGATTTTTATTAAAATTCATTTAATTTGCAGTAGGAAACCAGGGGTGTTTTATTAGCACATGGTCTTGTGTTCTTTCTGTAGTTTCAGTCAATTTAAAGATGGCTTAGATATTCTACAATATGAAATTTACTGAGTCTTCTAATTATCTTGAGACTCCTCCAACATTAAAATTTTATTCCCTTTCAAATCTGAAGTTTCCATAATATTATTTCATTGTGCTACAAAAAAGCAAAGTATCATCTTATTCTGGATGGTCCTCACAGAAATGGTGAGTACTGGAAAAATAATTAAGAATATTTTCATAGCTGCAAAAAAGTTACTGAAATGCTTAGCTCCACAGCTGTGTGTTTTGCCATCTAAGTTAAACAGTACCAGACAGTAACAATAATTGTCAGTTGACCTTCTGATTAGAGCTAGTCCTATTAAATGTTATGAGAGTAATCAATTGGTACTAAACAATGAGAAAAACAAGGAAACAAAATTATTTCGTTAAATGACCTTTTTTAACAGTGTTATCTCGAGAAGGGTGGTTTTGTTTTTAGCTTGGCTGTGGCAAAAGTAAACCAAAATCATTCCCTCTAAAGATGTCCAACTGCAATAAGAAAAAAATCACAATGATTATCTAAATACAGCAACAACCTTAAAACAGCTTCTGCATTTTCTTTTGTAGCCCTTTATGGTGGGTTGACTCTGGCTGGATGTCAGGTACCCATCAGATCTGCTTTATCACCCCCTCTCCTCAACAGGGCATGGGAGAAAATACAACGAAAGGTTCATGGATTGAGGTAAAGACAGAAAGAGATCACTCACCAATTACTGTCATTGGCAAAACAGCCTTGACTTGGGGAAAATAAATTTAAGTTATTATGAATCAAATCAGAGGATGATAATGAGAAATAAAATCAAATCTTAACACACCTCCCCCACCCCTCCCCTCTTCTCGGGCTTAATTCCTTTCCCGATTTTCCACCTCCTCCCCCCACACAGAGGTACAGGGAATGGGGGTTGGGGTCAGTTCACCACACATTGTTTCTGCTGCTCCTTCCTCCTCAGGGAGAGGACTCCTCACACTACCCCCGCTCCATTGTGGGGTCCCTCTCACAGGAGACAGTCCAGCATGAGTCCTTGCCATGAATGATAATTCTTCATGAACTGCTCCAGCATGGGTCTTTTCCATGGTGTGCAGCCCTTCGGGAACAGATTGCTCCAGCATGGGTCCCCCATGAGGTCACAAGTCCTGCCAGCAAACCTGCTCCAGCGTGGGCTCCTCTCTCAATGGGGCCACAGATCCTGACAGGAACCTGCTCCAGTGAGGGCTTCCCACCAGGTCACAGCCTCCTTCAGGCATCCACCTGCTCCGGCATGGGGTCTGCCATGGGCTACAGGTGGACATCTGCTCCACCATTTACCTCCATGGACTGCAGGGGAACAGCCTGCCTCACCATGGTCTTCACCACAAGTTGCAGGGGAACCTCTGCTCTGGCACCTGGAGCACCTCCTCCCCCTCCTTCTTCACTGCTCTTGGTGTCTGCAAGGATTGTTTCTTTTACATATTCTCACTTCTCTCTCTAGCTGCAAAATGTGTAGGTTTTTTTTTTTCCTTTTCCCCTTTCTTAATTATGTTATCACAGAGGTGTTACCATCGTTACTGATTGGCCTGGCCTTGGTCAGTGGCAGGTCTGTCTTGGAGCTGGCTAGCATTGGCTCTGTCAGACATAGGGGAAGCTTCTGGAAGCTTCTCACAAGAGTCACGCCTATGCCCACCCCTGCTACCAAAACCTTGCCATGCAAACCCAATATATCCTTCCTCTTCCATCGTTCTTCATCCTTCCACCCCAACAGGGCGCATCAAATGCCAAGGTTGAGTGGAGAATAGGAGCCCAAAGAACTGCATGTGGGTCAGTGCATAAGGACACTTTGCATAAGGATGCTTTGCCTGATGGACCTAGCTGTTGAATGGACCATATACAAGTGATGCAGGTAGCGATATCCTTTATGGACAAGGTAGGGGCTACCAGTCCATAGCTTTAACTCTTGAAAAAGTCTGTCTTTTTAGGCAAAAAATTCCTTCCTTAACATTCATATATGAGAGTATTCATTTGTTTATTTCATTAGTTATTTTTTCTTACAGTATATTCAATTGCCATGGTAATTAATTTTTATGCTGACCTGAGGCTAGCTATTTTTATTGCAGGATGTTCCATTCACTTGTCCTTTGAGATAGATCTGACCATTCGGTTTTGCTTCACAGTCCTCTAACTCTGAAGCAGAACTACTCACCTTTTAAAACAAAAGTGGTTTCCCTCTGGGTACAATAACAAAATAAACTGATGGTACAGCATATACAAACTTACTTCAGCCTTTGGAGAATTGCTTACTGCCTTTCATACTCAGACACATATAAACATGGTAATTCATTCTGATTTTATGAATTGTCTCCTGACTATCATTGGGGAGTGATGGTTAGGCAGTGCTAAATGAAAGCATTTAAGGCAGGTTGAGAATGACTGCAGTGTGTCTCTAAAGATAGATGAGTTGGCAGGTAATGTTATAAATTACCATCGAGTGCCATTCACAGATGATAGGAGTTTCATCCTGCATGACAGTCATTGATCTGATGCAGAACTAAGATGCAACCTTTGATGACACTCCTTGAGGATAAAAGGTTATGCTTCACATTTAGTTATGAATAATAAGGTCATGTTTTAATTAAAGTAGTATCTCAGTGGAATATGAGGGCAGAGAAAATGTACAAATTGGTATGACTTGTATAACAATTGTTGCTGGAAAACAGCCTAGTGCTGAAGATAATAATGCAGAATAGCAATGCAATTACATTAATGAGGCAAATAGCACACCTCATTAGAAGGAGCTGAACTATTCAGTCCCAAAATTAAAAGAAACAATATTTTTTGAGTTTACATTGGACACTAAAACTGGCAAAACAAGAAAATTTACATTTTACCTAAATGTAACAAATAAGAAATGTAAGAAATGCATAAGGCATATACCAATATTTTGGGATATAGTAATTTCAAACATTTTACTTGAGAAATATTTTGTGCAAAAACTAACATGCAAACTGAAAACAAGCTTGGGATTCACTGTTTATAGAGGTTTCTGAGTCTTCTTTTATGGACAAGTCAAAGGACTGTTCACAATTTTCTTAATTTTTTACAGTCCCAACAACATTCCTGACAAAGATTTCTGAAAATAAAACTGGCCATATAGCAAATGCATGTATTCACAAACTGCTATTAGCGAAGGCTTGCAGCAAATATTATTCATAAATATTTGTGCAATTTCTATTCTATAATAAAACATAATTGATAAATATTTGTTATGTTGATCTGGAAAAATACTTAAGCTTGTGCTTAAATAAGTCATCTAACCAACACAAATTTTAGAAATTGGATGGGAGGGTGGAATAGAACTACTATGCAGTCGACTCAGTAGTAAATGAATAGGACATATTCCAACTGATACTCTACAAGGTGATTTCACTCACCCAAGCCTCGGGAATTAACCTGTCATATAGTGAGTGCTATAAAAGGTCAGGTGTGAAGATTTAACAAGAAAGTATCACTGCTACCTTGTACATTCATCATGGCAAACTTTATTTATTTATTTTGACATAATGTAAAGCATGTACCACCAAGCCTGTCGTTCTCCTTCCTCACAGCTGTTCTAGCTTATGGTGTCCTCAATCCAATCTAAATGTTCATTTTGCAATTACTCTGCTGTCAAATGATAAGTGAAATATAGGATATATAGACAGTAAGTACTTAATAGCTTTAAAAATATACTTTCCATCATAATGTCACCAGTTGCTTGTCAGAATTAGTAAATATTAAAAAGTTTAGTGCTCTAACTAGCAGAACATATCCAGATCAGAAACCAGGTAGAGTGGCTCTGCAGGAGGCTGGCTATGCAAATGTCTTGAAAACATAAATTTCTCTGAAAAGGCTGAAAAAACAAGATCAGATTGGGAGGTCAAGAGATTACGGAAACGAGCTATCTACCTCCTATGGTGCACAACAGATTTTAATTTCCTTTGCTTTTCCCAACCTGACTGGCCAGCTGTAATGCAAAACACAGTTACTACAGACACAGCAATGCCTGCTGCCGGGCTCTTAGTAAGTTTGGGCACTTACAGAAATGCAAAACCTCAAGGTAACCACATAACCAGACCAGCTACTTTGCACTTCAGTACTACCTTTAAATCAACCAAAACTGGGATAGAAGCTGTTATGAATTTGTTTATACCTGTCTCACAGATATAATCCACAGCTCTGCAGGGCAGATATACAACTTTCTCAACCTGAACAAGAAATAAGTGCCATTCCATATGAAAAATGTAAATCAATTGAATATTTATTTTGCATATGCTCTATATTTTTGCTGATATCAGTCTACAGCTAAAATTGTTAAATTAACACATAACATAGGCTGAGAATCTTCAGAAAGCCACACAAAATTCTCCAGAATCACTACCTGAGCTTTTAGATCATTATTTTTTTCCAGTATTTTTTAATTCAACTCAGTAGCATGACAACAGATGTATGCAAAATTAAGAACATTAATTATTTAGCATAATACAGTACTGTATTTTCTTGCTTCTAGTTTTAGCAAAGGAATGTACATTCCTTGCTCAAAGAAAAATAAAAATAAAATTTAGTATATTTTAAGACATATCCTGGGTACTGATAATCATACTCCATGCTATAGACTTCTGCAATATGAGGAACACGGGGTAACATAATTTTTACATCAATGTCTTTTTTTTCAAAATGCCACTTGATAGCAGTACCATCTAGATTAGAGAAAATATTCAGGGTAATTGAGGGTGTACTTGGGGATTTGGTGTTGCACAAAACATTAGTTATAGCTGAGATAGATAAATTTTTATATATATATACATATAATGGAAACATGCAATATGTAGCTAGCCCATTTACTTCTCTTGAGTGGAAAAATAAAATTCAATTAAAGAGACTAGCTGTGAAAAAAAATACTCTTTTCTGGCAATCTTCTCACTTACATAAGCTTATTCTTTCTGGTTTGTTTTGTTTTGGTTTGGTTTTGGTTTTTTAATGTAAAAGATCTGCCTGTTTCATACTGGTCCATCCTTTCATGTGCAAAAATATGGATCAAAACAAGAATTGCGGTCAGTATTCTTCAACTGCAATTAGTAAGAATTACATCAATAGTTTTAATGGGGTGAGATCAGGATCAATACCTGGATGATATTTGCATTATTAATTTGTTTTTTAAATACATCAGATATTGCAATTCCTAACACAACATAAAGGTACTATATTCATTGGGGCACAACTGTGCACATTCTATCAGTAAAAGCAAAAAACCATAAGAGGACAGGCTATCATAAACATTAAGCTAAAATCACATGCAGTGGTTCACCTGTCACCTATAAACCCACAGCTTCTGAAATGGTAGAGGTTTATCTGACACACACACAACTTGGATTTGATTCCCAAATACTTCAAGTCAGAAGCTCAAAAAAAAACATTTTCAAGCAATCATACAAGACATATAATGAGGAAATGGTGACAGATTTCTATGTTGTTGAGTACACCTACACAGCGTGTATATACCTGACTAGAAAATAAAAAGAAATAAAGTGTTAAATAAAACAACAACAAAAAGTAATTTAAAAAATAAAGCCTAATGGCATATACTTTTTAATCTGAGGGCAAAGGAGACTTGAATGCTGAATTTCCATTTGCAACAGCATAGTCACAGTAAATGCAAATTTTAATAGAAATTTCCTGATAGTAAAAAGGTTTCTGAAGGTACAGAATATTGTTTGAAGCTCTTCTTAGTTATGCCTCAGCAGAAGAAAATGTGTAGAAACATACTGAAGATCAAAAGTCTAAATAATTACCTTCTTAATTAAATCTAAAAATATATTTTAACAATGTCCCTGCATTACATATTCCAAGGCTATACTACCAATATTTTAATATGTTCACTTCAGTGAAAATAGTATTCACCCTTTGGTGACTGTTTAATTATTACTACATCCAGAAGTCTCTGCCTTCTTTCATCCCTTTGGCAAAAATAATATTCCATTTTGTTTTCTTTATTTAGGCACTTACCCTTCAAAGAGGTAACACAGAGCATGATCTCAATACATTTATTAAGAGGAAACTTGACTTTTTGAAGTACAAAATTGACCAATGGGATTTAGTAAGAAATATCAAAAGGAATTATAAATCTCATCAATGATAATATTTAAAAGCCTCCCTAGATTTATTAATGTATTCACCTTTATGCTAGAGTTAAAACTAATGCTAGGTTGAAACTTATTTTAAAATCTATAAAGGATGTTATACACTGAAGACTACTGTCTCCTAAGTTTGTTAAAATGTATTAAAATTAACACTAGCATTTCATTTCTGCTCTGTTTCCCTTTTGGGTTACAAGCATTTTCCCTTATTATGAAGCATGCAAGATCTGTTGCATTGACAGCCATCTACATTTGCTATGTTAATTAGGAAGTCACCTTATAATTGGGTGAGCCAGCAAACATTTTTTTACTCCACACATTAGAAATCTTCTCTAAATGAGCATTTTCACAGATCTATGCTAAAACAAACAAACAAACAAATATTAAAAAAATAATTTTAAAATCAAAGGACAATTATCGAGGGGCTTGTTTTGTTTTGTTTTCACTCAGATCTGCTTGCTGATCTCAAAGTTCTGTTTGTATGACTACAGATACTCTGCTAAGTGATTAGGGTCATATCCAGCAAAGCACTTAATATTTAGGTTTGGAATAGATGAAGAGATCCACTGATCTCAGTAAGCTACAGGGAGCAAACTATTAGAATCAATTAAAAAAAAAAGAGCTGGCACATTTTACTACCCTTCAAAGTAGTGCAAGAGGGATGATGCTCCCTTTCCCATGTATATATGCAAAATTATTACTATTTTCTTCCTTTCTATCCCATATGATAGGAAGCAAACTAATATGAACAATTATGAGATAGCATGAGGCTCACTATTTAAATACCAGTTTGTCCTTTTTTACTTTTGGGTCTTTACTCCTCTATTTCATTCCTCCTACTAATTTCTGAAATCCAAATGGTAAAGCCATTCATCTTATTAAAAATCTTACAGAAAAAGTGGGTAAACTACCCCCTGGAAAATATTAAAGAAAATTGATCAGCTTGCCCTCTAACACACACACAAATATCTATATACAAATACCTGTATACAGACAAGATACTGTTTATGAAACCAAATAGAGCTAAGCAGGCAATAACTGAGATTCTAATCTGAAAGTATTTAATGATGCATTTCTAAATCAATTTTAAAAATATAATTTATTGAATTTTCTTTTTTTATGTAGTAATATATTTTTTTAAAACTCACAGCTCATTATTATTTTATTAAACACAAATAACAATTATTTATGCACTTTTACGAATGTTCAAGACACATTATGACATTGCATCTGAATAACTAAAGAGATCATATAATTATTTTGCCATAACAACTTGTCAGTGCCAGATTTAAGCCACGACATTGCACCATCAGGACTCAGTTTTGTCTTTTATTTATGTTAAAAAATATTGCAAACCCATGCAAGGTTTTAAAATTAAAATGATGAGTGGTGTCCCTCAGGGGCCCGTATTGGGACCAGTACCGTTTAATATCTTTATCAATGACATAGGCAGTGCAATAGAGTGCACTCTCAGCAAGTGTGCAGATGACACCAAGCTGAGTGGTGCGTTTGAAATTCCTCAGGGGACAATACACCATCCAGAGGGACCTGGACAAACTCAAGAAATGGACTCATGTGAACCTCATGAGGTTCAACAAGGCCAAGTGCAAGGCCCTGCACATGGGTTGGCACAATCCCGAGTATCAATGGCAGTGCAATAGAGCGCACTCTCAGCAAGTGTGCAGATGACACCAAGCTGAGTGGTGCGTTTGAAATTCCTCAGGGGACAATACACCATCCAGAGGGACCTGGACAAACTCAAGAAATGGACTCATGTGAACCTCATGAGGTTCAACAAGGCCAAGTGCAAGGCCCTGCACATGGGTTGGCACAATCCCGAGTATCAATACAGGCTGGAGGATACAGCAAACCCTGCTGAGAAAGACTTGGAAGTACTGATGGATGAAAAGCTGGACATGAGCTGGCAATGTGTGTTTGCAGCCCAGAAAGCCAACTGTATCCTGGGCTGCATCAAAAGAAGCATGGCCAGTAGGTCAAGGGAGGTGATTCTGCCCCTCTGCTCTGCTGTGGTGAGATCCCACTTGGAGTACTGCATCCAGCTCTGGAGTCCTCAGTATAAGAAAGACATGGACCCATTGGGCCATGTCCAGAGGAGGGTCACAAAAATGATCAGAGGGCTGGAACATCTCTCGGCTGAGAGAGTCAGAGTTGTTCAGCCTGGAGAAGAGAAGACTGAGAGGGGAACTTATTGTGGCCTTTTAGTGCTTAAAGAGGTTTATAAGAAAGATCAGGACAGACTTTTTAGCAGGACATGTAGCAATAGGACAAGGGATAATGGTTTTAAGCTAAATGAGGATAGATTCAGACTAGATGTAAAGAAGAAATTTTTTAATGAGGGTGGTGAACCACTGGAACAGGTTGCCCAGAGAGGTGGTAGAAGCCCCATTCCTGGAAACATTCAAGGTCAGGTTGGACAGGGATCTGAGCAACCTGATCTAGTTGATTATGACCCTGCTCACTGCAGGGGGCTTGGACTAGATGACCTTGAAAGGTCCCTTCCAACCCAAACTATTCTATGATTCTATATTTCTATGATTCCACGACTCTATGATTCTATGATTGTATGATTCTGAAGCTGTGCTTCAACTCCATTTAATTTATTGCCATTTCTCTTTTTTTTTTTTTTTTTTTTCCCCCCCCAGTTTGATAGGTCCCTTTCCTTTGCACCAAACTCTTTTCTAGATCTTGGATGCAGACATGATTTATGAAGGTTCAGCCTATGCAGATAGCAGTGAAGACCAGTGCTTGGCTAGCAGGTTCCAATATACTAACTGCAAAAATATTGTGGTCAACAGTGTTCTGATCTGACCCTAATCCTGAAAGAGGTAAGGAGATATCCCAGAGCAAACTAATTTGGGTTTGAGATAAATGTTAGTAATTCTGACCACAAGTGTGAAAGTCCCGAGAGTGGATCACAGGGTCTTCAGTGCTTATATTTGGGCTGAAATAGTACTACACTGAATCATTTATAGAGAAAAAGCCATAAACTGCAAACCCAGGAAAATGTGAGGAATGCATTACTCCCTTATCCTCAGGCACTAGCTCTTTGTACAATTTTACATATGCTGCTTGTTATGATGATATTGATTAGTAAGTCAACAGAAGCTTTCACAAGGGACTGCAGATCTCTTTACTACTGCTCTGTAATATTAAAATGTCATTACTGAGTCATCAACTTTTTGCCCTGCTGTTATGTTATTCTCTGATGATTGCCTGCCCGAGCTGAAATTTGAAACTGTCACCCACAGACTTGTAGAAGAAATTCAACTTCACTTATAAGGAAAGTGAAATTAAATATTCATCCCTGGACTGCATTTCAGGTTCAAACTGACTGAAGTTCCTCAAGGCAAAATGTACTTAAGTCATAGAAAGCTTTGTTGTTTTTTTTTTTGGTTTTTTTTTTCAGTTTTTAGAATTCAGGATGTCTATTTATCAGAGCTGGACAGTCAAATGATCGTTTATCTGGAACTATGGTACACAGATATTATTTTCTCTGCTTTGCAGCATGCTTTCAATTATTTTGTCTAGACAGACTCCTTCTCTGACATGAATTACTTTTAGCACACTGAACATCCAGACTGGTCCCCTCAACACGTAGCTGCTCAGATAAAATGACAGTAAGTTGTGGAAGAGCTTACATTTGGACCATCTGAACTTCCTTATAGCAGTGAGGATTTCTGCAGGTAGCAGCCTTTAAAATTAAGGTGAATTACTTTTTCAAACAAGTGATTACAATAATGATTAATGTCCAGTTAAATCTTCAGATGCATGTAATGTCTTGAGACTTAACTTCTAATTTACAGATTCGCTTCAGGGTTTACCCATTCTGGAACCAAAAAGGTCTGAGTAAATACAGATAAAATGTGAAATTCCCCTCTAGACAAGATTTCCTCTGAATATAAACAGTATAAAAAGTCACTGATCCAGAACATAGAAGCAAATAATTCTTCCTCACAAGAGAAATTCTGTTTTGGGCAGTTGCAGCCAAATTAATGGAAAATGGCCCACAGACTTAAAATTTACAGAGCTCAGTGACTGAAATACTATTTTATTTAGAGTTTTCTTGTTTTATTTCCAGTGTTCTTGCTTTACCATTGGGAATCTAGCATACAGTTTGGTAATTTTTAAAGACATATTACTAAATTCTGCTCAGAGACAGATACATTATATTTTAGGATTTTCCCAAAGCCATATATACTCACACAGCAACAGAGTGAGCCAGTTTCAGACTAACTCTATCCAGGCAGCAGAACAGAGGGGAGACAGAGGGGTTTGGGAAAACACTTAGGTCATGGCTGTCCTCCCAAGATCACTCTCATATGACACTGAGAAATAAGCAAACGTTGCAATATTTAGTGTCTTTCCTCCTTTCACTACTGTCATCATGTAGGCAATTCATGATTATCTGTAGTAATAAGAAAATACAAGTTTTATAGAATTGTTAAATCAGAAAAATAAAAAAAAATATGTGATGCAAAGGCAAATACTAGTGCAGATGTTTATATATTCATGTATTTATCTAAAAATTACAGCTATCTCAGATAACCAACTTCCTGTGTGTAGAAAGGCTTTCCTCTTTAAAATTAATTAGCACAGCATTTCTTTGTGTGAAATAACTTTATGTTGTATGTTAAAGATACTTCTAGACATATTTTATGGGGGTCTTCCTTGCTCTGCCACAGATAAGGTGTAAAAGGAGAGGCAGGATATAAAATAACTGCCAGTAGAAAGACAATGAAAGTGGAAACATAATTTTTTTGAAAAATCGGCAAAATATATGACATGTATTCAAGGTTCAGGCTGCTACTGGATTTAAATGAGAACCACTGGTTAATGAAGAGTTGTTGCCTTTAGTGAGTACTGGCCCCTTTATCTCTAGAGTAAAATCTTCAAATAAACTTTAAATAAAAAAACTTCAATAACTTTCATTAAAAAAAAAGAAAAAAATAATTGTCCATAACACATTAGCCAATAGCCTGATTCAAGCACAAGTTCTAACCCTTTGTTTGGAACTTCTCACTTAAACAATGAGATATTTATTCTAATATTAAAGTGTGCATTTTCAGTTTCTCTTGTGTGGTCAAGAAGACGGAGAAAAGCACTGAAAACTTGTTTAGGAGTCTTTGGATCAACTTCTCATGGATAAAGGGATTTTACTTCATTTTTTAATGAAAGACTCATTATAATTACACAGCATTCAGTTTGCAGGTAGTATTTCAGCCCAGTAAAACAGCATAATCAGAAAAACTTTTTGTCTAGATTAATTACATCCCCATTTTTATAGCAATTTTCAGCTTCTATAAAGTTAATGATCTGGTTTTGGTTTTTATCTATATCATACATACAACTGCTTTTCTAAGACTTTAAAATGCCAGACAGGCATGTGTTTATGAAATTCATGATTATCTGCCTTGTATGACGTAACAGTATTTCTCTCCCTGAGCTTCTCATCTATATCAAAGCAGGTCTTGGCCTCATGCTTTTCCTCCCAGTGCAAAGTACTGTGTAGGAAAATTACTTCTAGATTAAACTTGGCTTCTGCCTAGGCAGGTGTCAGAACCAAATTATAAAAGGACAAACTCAAACTACTAATTGCAGAAAACACATGTTTTATCTCTGCTTCTTTTTTGATGAACAGCCTAGCTAGAAATATTTAATTATTGTTTAATCATGTTTACCAGAAGTATATACAAAAACTATAATCTTCCAGGGATGAATTCTGGGAAAGAAATTTTAATCAATGCTGTCAATGCAGAGAATGCAATACTAAAACTTATCTGCCATTAGAGATTTTTTTTTCTATTAATTTATATTCCTAACAAGAACAAAGAAATTGTTCGTGGTTCCTCATGGATCAAAATTCCTGCTTAAAAGAAAGGGAAACTAGTTGAAGAGAATAAAAGTATCAGTAATGGGATTGAATTCTTTATCCCTGGCATCTTTATGCCTTTGTCCCTAAATCATTAATACATTCTTTTAGACTGTGTGTGTACTTGAAATCCCAACAGATTTTTCATCTGCAAGGTGAAATAATAAAAACGACAACATCTTACTATTAAATACCCATTTAACATGCCAGACAAATTAATTCTTTCATTCTGAGACTAAGCCTAAAGTATCTAAAGATGATTTCTTGGAAGAAAGATTACTTGTTTATCATGTCACTATTTATAATTTCTCTCCAATTAATTCAGAGAGATTCAGAACAGGACCGTACCTGACCATGCAATAAGGAAAAATAAATAAATAAATAAATAATAATAATAATAAAAAAAATAGTATTCCATAAAACATAAAGTGACTAGGGTTCTTGAATTTCAAAATCTTTCATAATGGACACACTTTCCTTGATTTATGGAATCATCTTCTATTTCTAATCCGTTAGAAGTCCCAGAAAAGATGTTATGTTCAAGCCCAGTGGTGAAGAAAGCTGGCTACCTAAGTATTATAAAGACACAATTTATTAGTGTTTTACATAATGAACATATTTTTTCTACTATCTACAATCACCCTAAAGTGACTTTTTAAGGTCTCAGCAAGTTCCTTTACAAAAAAATAGGGAAAAAAAAAGGATTATTTTTCTTTGAGGTTTACCTCAAGAAGTCTCTTTTTTTTTTTTTTTTTTTTTTTTTTTTTTCTATTTTCTTTTTCTGAAAACTAGATCATATGAAAAAATATCTATCATGCTTGGTAAAAACATCATATGCTTTTGGATGGTTCTATTTTACCTCTTGGTATACTTCATGCTCAGAATAAACTGAGAAATACATCTTTTTCTATGAGGGAAAATCAATATATATTCTGCCATTTTACAAATCTGTAAATAAAAAATGAAATTTAGGAACATACAGATTCTCTGCTTTCTCAGATATGTTACAGCATTTTTATTAGTTTAAAGTGGTCATTTAGGATATAAAGAGAGAACCATCCCACTTAACTTCAGAACTCTTAAAAGTTACATGTTTAAGTGTGAAGTAGTCATATTAGTGTCCTTTACGAACAATGCAGAGAATCAGAGAAGAGTATAGAGGTGTCCTAAATAATCATCTAACAGATCAGAAAGGTTATGATCTCATGGTACTTATGTCCTCTCACTTAGTACAAATACGGTTGAGTATGTCTTGTTCTGTGGATGATAGCTAAATTTAAGAAGTCTAAATTAATATAGATCAAACTATATCAGGGTATATTAAACATTTTTTTCCTAAAGCAACATATTTTTTTTCTCAAATGTTATAAATGTAAAAAAAAAGTCTAGATTTCCAGCTTAGTCAGATTTGAAATATAATTTTCTGAATTACTGAATAGAAAACTAATAAAAAAGTAGTGCAATGTCACTCTTTTACCTTAAGAAAAAACACCACTGGAGTTAGTTAAGCTATTGAAAATAGTATTATTGCTTTTTAAAAAGGGCAAAACAAGATATGTATGAAAAAATATGGACTCACCTACATAGATGAGAGTTACCTGAGAACTCATAGAAGCCATGCACCAATTCTTTAGTTTGGATTCACATTGATTGGGCTAAATAAGGTCTGTTTGGTTTTATGTATTATTTTTTTACAATTCTTTTAGCATTACAATAAATACTGTATGAATTAATAGAAGGGTGATTAAAAAAAAGGTACCTGACATATCTCTAAAGCCACATATTTCTACTAGGTTTGGACAGAGTGATTTGAATTCGAAAGAAGAGGCTTCCCCTTTCTTGGAATGTGGTGGAATTATCATACCTAATGAAACCACAAGCAAAAATGAACAGGACAAATTTCCTTACTAATAATGCATCTTTTGCCTAAGCAAATTGTTCTGTAGCAGAAAGAAGATACGAGATATATGGAAGGCTCATCCCAGGTTGAATGAGGCTATGAGCAACCTGATCTAGTGGAAGGTGTCCCTGCTCATGGCAGAGGGGTTGGAAATAGATGATCTTTAAGGTCCCTTCTAACCCATACCATTCTATGATTCTATGATTCCATTATCTGTCTAAATTCCTGTATACACACTGTTCTGAGATTATAAATCTGTGGGTTATGTCTTTGATATTAGAAGGAACATTGAGACATTTTGTTTAAAATGTAGCAAAATTGCTTAGTCAATTACTTTAAAGGGAATGGATTAGACTTTCCAGTACTGAGACAGTTTTATATTAGTAGCTAACCATCAAGCAAGCTACTGTCCCCAAGCCTTTTATTCATCTACCCAACTGTAGATTACAACAAAGATGAAACTTGTAGTACTCGGTATTGAATACAGTTCAGTATAGCTTGCTTCAACAAAAAACACACCAGAAAAAAATCCAAAAACTTGTTGAAATAGGTTTCCTGGACTGTGCACTTAGTCTGTCAAAAGAAAATTCATGCATACAAACAGAACAGAATAAAAATGAAAAACTGAATAATACATATCTGGGTTGGGGTTTTTTTTTAAGAAATTCTCACAAACAACTGAACCAATAAAAACCAAATAAGCACTAGAAGAATGATGTGTTTCATTATTCGAATTATCTAAAATATTCCTGGTGTTTGAGGTGTTAAGAACATATCTTCAGTTTCTTGAAGTTCAACAGATCCTCAATCATACAATTACTGTATAATGATTATTTTCTACTATGTTTAGCACTGCAACTACAGGCATTATTTAGAATCTATGCTAAAAACAGACAGTTGCACAAATCAATTTATGCAATAATCTAATTATTATCAGTGACATTTCAGAGCAGCAATTTCTTCATAATAATTTGCCAAAAATTTAAACGTCTCAATATTATAAAAGTTTTCACATACTAAAAATACTCTAGGATTCTTGTATTCATATTGAAATTTATTAAAATACAAGTCACATTGTATGTAGATGTGCAATGTAGAGTACAACTACTGTCTACAGCAGCTCAGATTGTGGTTTATTAGCTTTCAGTTTACAGCATGAAGCTGTTACTGCACAGCACATATTCATAACAGAATTATTACTGGTTTGGTGTCTAAAAGCTACTATGCATATGATATTCAGATATATGCACAAAAGGGTATAAGTAAAGAAGATAATTAGAACCTTCTCATCAGAAGAATCTCTTTTCCATTCTTCAACTTTCCATATCACCCTCATCCCCTTCTTTTCTTTTTCAGGTGGATTTATGCACTTTAACTTACTGGTGCAATAGGGCTTATTTAGAACTAGGGCATATGATCAAGCAAATGAGGTTTTACAAACAAAGGTGAGTCAACCCATCTTTGTGGCAAGTAACCATCTGCACATTCTTAGCCCACAGTAAATGTAGGTAAATCCATAAGTCTAAAGTTCATTGTCAGCTACTGCAGTGCAACTGATGCATGATAATGTGTTCTGGCTGTAGCAGTAGTTTCATTCTGCATCTCACTTAATTGTCCTCATTGTTCATTTCCAATGGGTTCTGCAGTTAAGCAGATTTTTTTTTACTGCAAATAGATGAGGGTGAAAACTCCAATGTAAAGTTCTTTGCCTCAGCTGCTATGATGCTTAGTAATAGGTGCCATATATATCAGCTCTTGTGAACTTTAGTGTCACAAGACAACGAAATATTAATAATATATTTTGGATCCCAATAGGTGAGTTACACTGTTATATTCCTCCATAATTTAACTTGCACAAGAACTATCAGCAAACAGGACTGTAATATCAACTATAGTAATTAGTACTATAGTACATTTTCTTATCTTGTTTTCCATAAATACATTTAACTCTCAATCAGTAAGTTAATTTCATAGAAATACATTAATCATTTTGTTCCCTTAGCTCTCTTTAGTTTTAAACCCCCTCTCTCTCTAGTTAGATTTTAGCACAAGTCAAAACTATGGGATATCATTCCCCACCCCCACCCCCCCTCAAAGAAATATTACTCTGGGAATTTATACTTTCAAAAATGAGAGAAAAACTACACTATCATTTACCTGGACATTGATATCAGGATGGGTGATCTGTCTATGAAATTTAAACTACATCTTAATAAAGGACATATTTTGCTGTCAACTCATTTTAGACACCTTCAGTAACTTAAACAGTACACATATAATTTTGTAACCCCAACAGAGATATATGCACAATATTGCCAGTTTAGGCACTACACATATGCCAAGATAAGTAAATATGACTACTATACTATATTTTCATGCAGTTTCCGCATTTTTTTTTTTCTGGGATTTTGAGGGGATTTTAAATTATTTTTTTGCTTGTAATGACAGATATGCAGATAGGAATAAAATTATCTGGAATAATTTACATTCATTTATTATATCTGAAAAGTAAATTCTTTTTTCAATATTGTTATTCCTAAAGTTTTGTTTAAAATTTAAACTTTATGTATGTATTACATAGTAATTTAAAAAGCATGAATAATTTTTCTCTGTAGTCCCTTTATCTTCAGTGCTACCTGTTCCAGTACCTGGAATAGGTTATGTTTTTTTTACATAACTTTGTTCTCCAGTAAAATTCCAATGCCCTTGCTCTTCACTTTAGACAAAAAAAAAAATGAAGCCTATAAGCTCCAGGCATATCAATCAAAAACAACAGAGTCAGCACTAAGTCTAATAATGAAAACCATGATTTCATAAATCATCCTCCACAGGTTGGGGTCATCTTTTAAAAATTTCTTATCAGGTGCAGCTTAAGATTTCTCAGACTCTCATTCTTCTTTCTTTAATGAAAACAATAGGAAGGATGTCAGCATACAAATGATGTGACCCTCTTTAGCTTAAAAATATCCTGAAAATGAAAAGATTATGCTTTGCTTTGTCCTTGAATTTGTGGAAGTCAGGATTTCTACCTCCCCTCCCACAAAGTTCAAAGAAAAAGTTTCTCTCACAGCTCCATGGTGAAATGCAAGTGTCTATACATATGTGGGCCTAATTTAATAAAGTGTAGATTTAATTTAAATTGAAACTGGTGCTATAGGAGACTTTCTCTATTGCCTGTATCCAGTATAGAACACTTTGCAATTGCCTAAGTGGATTTTGTTACTTTATGTCCTTAAGTAAAACAGTACCCCTCTGTTAATAGAGTTACATATTTTTATTTCCATCGGCGAGTTTCAATGCATTACTTTACATTTCAGACTTTACTGTAATTTGGAAAAAAAACACTAGCAAAAAAAATAATTAATTGTTCTGTCTTTCAAGTCTAAGATATGAAAAAAAGAGGAGTATGTCATTTAGTTTCTGCTAATAAAAACCAGATTTTTCAGCCTTTACTTTCTGGACTTGATGCCCCACTGCATTTCTTTACTTTTACACTCACACAGACTGACATAAAAATGACTTGTAAAATTCCATTTTTAAGTTTTTGCAAGGATCTAATCTACTCTCTCATAAAACAATTCATTTTCTCTCAGTAGAAAAAACAAAGGCACAGACACCTATGGGAAGGAAAAAACTAAAAAAAAAAAAAAAACTAAAAAAAAAAATAAAATAAAAAAAAAGCCTTTACCAGTTTCCATCTGTAGAACTGAAAGACAAGTATCCCTCAAGTAAGACAGTTTTAAAGAAGCATTGCAGGACAGTAGTAATACCTACCTTAGTTAATTGCACCTGTACTGTTTGCTAAAAAAAACCTGAGTCATGCCTTGCTATTGATTTACTAAAATTAGAAAACTTTCTGTTTTAATATGGGATGGATCATGACCATTTTTTCAGTTTCACTCTCAGAGAAGGATATAGATTCTTTGGATGTATCTGCACTGCTGGCTGAGATACATCTTTAAAAGTAGACTCAGACACTACAGAGGGCAAAACTGCAAGAATAAATCCAATTTGGTCAAAGTGTTCTTTCTGAAATAACGTGTATGTGAACTGGGTTCACATTGGCTGAACTATATACCACCCATTATGAAAGAACAGATAAAGTCATTGATTGTAATGAGAAATACCAAATTGTGAATTCTGTCTTTAAAAGACCAAGATGCTTTCTGTGATATCATAAATTAAATTCTTCTAACCATTGACTGAAGCAATATAATTAGCACTAAACTTACTAAAATGAAGAGAGGGAAAATTGCAGGAATGGTTCATAGGCAAGAAGGGACAATGTCTCTTGAAAAGTACTGGCAACTATATTGGAAATCTGACCTAGGTCAGACCTCACCCTTAGCTGATGATGTCAGCTCTGTAGCACCTTGCTCCTATATCTAGGGATTTAGGTGACCCAGCACACCTTTGCTGCCAGCACATGTGAAATCCACAATCTGAACTGCTCAAATGCTATCTGGTGGTAATCCTTCTTCTACAATCTATGTAGAAGTCTCCTGATTCTGTTGCCTCAGTCAGATTTAGCTATTAGTTTTATGAAGGAGTTTGAGATACTATACTGCAAAGTGATCAATTCAGATATGAGCAAACCATGACTTACTAGTAAAAATAATTTGACGTTCAGCATTTCATCGTTTAATTAAGTGGTGGAAAACTTGAGAAAAAAATGTTTTGGTGGGAAGCTACTATTTATCAAGAATACGTATTTTCTACTTTTTGAGTCAGAATTTTGGAGCATATCTGTATTAAACCACTCTAAACTTACGGGAAGTTTCATCCACACTGCCTTATATGAACTATGATGTATCCTGAATCATCAAATAATTTCTAAGATTCTATTTATTTGAAATAAGTTTATTTCACCACTTTCTTGATTAACAACCTGTCATGAGTATCAAATATTACAAAATACTTCTGGAAAAAAGGGAACAAAGATTTTTACATTGTTTAATAAACTGCCAGTGACACAAACCAGCTCAGAAGTCTCTTAAAAGGGCTACAATTGACTATGAAGAGGTAGCAATGACAGTCATCTGCCAGTTCCTCCTGCAGAGATCTTGGATGATCTCATAACTTCCATGTCAAGAAAAAATAGTGGAACATATTCACAAACTCAGTAATTCCTATAAATCAGCTGAAATATCTCATCATAGTTACTACTGAATTTACACAAATGCCTGAAACTTCTTAATGAAGAATGGAAAAAGGTGCCAGGTATGTACAGAGAAGCAATTGTATGGTCATGACACCTTGGAGTTTTATGGCTCCAGGCTGAATAACCCCAACTCTTGCAGCAATTTTTTGTAGTTTTCCCAGCATTCTCATCAGGTCTTTTTGTGGCCCTCCTCTGGACCTGCTTTAACAAGTCTATGTCTTTCTTGTACTTAGGGTCACAGAGCTTCATGCAGTATCCCAGTTGGAGTCTCATAAGAGTGGAGCAGAGGGGTAGAATCACATCCCTCGACCTGTTGGCCACGCTTCTTTTCTATGCAGCCCAGGATAAGGTTGGCTTTCTGGGCTGCAAGTGCACACTGACAGGTAATACCTGATTTTTCATCCATCAGTACCCCCAAATCCTTCTCTTCAGGGCTGCTCCCAATCCATTCATTTCCTAGTCTGTATTGATATCAGGAATTGCCCTGACCCAAGTGCAAGACCTTGCACTTGACGTTGTTGAACTTTATGAGGTTTACATGGGCCCACTCCTGCCTACCAAGATTAATGTACAAAAATAATGTATTTCTATCTATCTATCTATCTATCTATCTATCTATCTATCTATCTATCTATCACATAAAATACATAAATTTGTATGCATATGTACATAGAGTGTAAATAAAATATGTACAAACAATATACTGTATATATGTATACTTGTTGAAATGTTTTCATTCTTGCAGGGCACATATAGTGCTGTATGCAGCAGATTTAACTCATTTTGCATAAAGTTTTTAAAGACCTTCAGAAGCACAAGCACTGCAAGTTAATTGAGCATCTAGCCAGCCCTATATCTGAATGGCTGCTTCTATGCAAGTCATAATCTTGAATTGTGGAAGAGTCATCCTTTGGATCAGTATAAGCAAAATTCACAAAAAAAAGTAAAATTCTGCTCTAAGCAAGTCCTCCAAAGTTCTGTGCAAATTAATTGGTCTATAACACAGGCTAGCAAGAAATATTTCAGCACTTCATGCTAAAAAAAACCTTGTAGTTGGGAACCAATACAATTGACTCCTTCTTAAAATGAAATATAGGCATGTAAAATGCAAGTTCCAGGCAAAAATACAGTCCGTCGCTTTCTAATGTTAACTGAAAAGACAGACATCTAACCTTACAAGACAACTTTTTTTGTTGTGAAAGCTTTTTATGTGCCAATACACCAGCACCAATCCAAAACCAAAATAACATGCTTAGAGAAATAGACACTTAATGATCACATTTTGCCTCCATTTAAAAAAAAAAAATATACTTCTTGAATAATCAAGGATATCTAGTGGATTATATAATTTATATTTTTTTATTCCTGTATTCTGTGGGACTAGTGTTGCTAAGCTGAACATAATATATGGCAAAATAGGATTATATTAAAAGATATTAACTGTTCCTTGCTAAGGCTAAGAAAATATATTTTTAATATTATGAGCATTCTTCACATTTCATCCTAATGTGATTTGAATCCCCCTGTTTTAAAAGGAATTAGTGTATCAACAAAGATTACTTCTCTTTTCTCTTTCTCATTTATTACTAAACTAAGGAAGTATGTAATAATTCAATTTAATTTACATTTCCCTGAAGAAGTGCAATTCAATGGATAATACATGCAGAGCTTCTGCATTAATAACACCTAGCTGGAGACAGTAGAATACATATGGTATGTAGTGGTTACAATTAAGTAGGAAGACCTGAGACAGAGTCATTTATATCAGCAGCTTTGTACTTCTTAGAAAAGTAATGGACCCTGAGGCAAAGCTGAGGGATTTCTTTATCTGCTATGATTAAAACTATTGATAATTCCCAAAGTGGTAGGTTCAGCTGCTGTTCCACTTTTTATTGCTTAAGTTATTAATGAGAAAACAGAAACACTGCCTGTGCTATTTAGTTAATAACCAGAGGCCATATTCTATTTGCCATTTCTTCATGATTAGTCTACATTACTATTGTTGATTTCATGTTTTATGAAATGTCCCTTGACTTAAGACATCTACTAAGAGAGTATAATAGCATTACCGGTATGCCAGGTTTTTTGTGATACCTGAAGAATATCTTTATTGTGACTGGTTCGACAGTTTCACCTATTTCTACTCATCAATAATATTAATTGAATACTAATTCATGTTAGAATAAAATTTGAGGTTTAGATTATAATGTTGCTTCCATATATGATATATTATTATTTGTAGAAACACTGAAATGTTGAGTACAGTAGAGAAATGCTGTCCATAGAGAATAGTGGTAGAACAGTCTTCCCTGTAATCATTACACTGAAATGGTGCTTGACACTGATCTCCAATCAATACAGACTTTGTTAACACTGAGAGTTACCCTTTCAAGTGGGATGAACAATGAAATATTCCATACAAGCAGCAACACATTGGAAGAGTAGGGATCACTGGCTCAATCAGTCACATGAAGAAGCACAGTCAGAAGCCGAGCAATGAGAGTTGAAGCACTGATTATAAAAAAGAAGGGTGAAATGAGTTTGTCAAGCTGTGTCTGATGGTGAGAAGCAGTCATGAGAGTAACTCTACAGAGTGGTTGCTCAATACATGAGATAGTCAAGAATATCAGACTCAGAATTTCACTTCTGGTCAAAAACAACTCAGTAAAAATTTAAAAAGCATGCCTAACTATTTAATACATTAAAGATATTAATTGAAGCATTTGACTCACCATTTTTTCCTTGTTAATTGTTCTAATTTTATCTTCAAAGACTCCTGACAGATGTCCTTTGTTTTTGTCCTGTCCGGGTTGCCTCTCTTTATGTCTGGTCAGTAAAAGACCCAATACTACTAGTTTCAGGAAGTTTAAAACTATGAAAAATAATTCATATTTTAAGTTAAAATTAGTCTTTGCACAACAGTTCTCCACATTAAGATAATGTGGACACATCTGCAGACTGAAACAATTCACTAGATGGAGGTCTCATGTCACTTCTGAATGTTCACAGGACAAAAGAAACACTTAAATATGTGATCTCTAAAGGCTATACCATTATAACTATTACATGTCTCAGCTGGTAAAGTTACAGCACTTTAAAAAAGGTCTTAGCATGTTTTTATATGTATCTATGTTACCTGCAAACATGGCTTCTTGTATTTACTCTGACAGCCATGGGAAAAAGCATAAAATAGTAATGCTTTGGGAATAGTATAGAGTTGTAGAGAAAAGGATCTGGCTGGTCTGACAGCAAAGATTTAGAAAGAAAAATAGATCTCAATATTGCATTTTCTACACTGGTGCTAGCCATTCAGATTAGAAGAATCAATTAACATGATGCCCCCGTGCCAGATTAAACATGGTTACATATTTTCCACAGAAAATTCCAGTTAGGATTGGGATAAGTTTTCAGACAGGAGCTTTTGAATTTCACTAATATAACCATTACAGAAATTTCAACTTTTCTGTGGAAAACAGCTGTATTTCATACCATACGAGACTATACATATTATACTATATACTGTGGCTATAAATATATATAAATACATAAAATAATTTCCTTGACTGTGGGGCAGAAGCTATGTTTCATATTTATGTACTATTTTACTATCACTCTTTATCAATAAATAAAGAAATGTGAATGATCCTTGGTTATTTTAAAAGGGAAATTTTTAAAAATTGCAGGATTGGCAGGGGAAAAAAAAAAATGTCACCAGTGAACCCCAAATCTGTTTTATATTTCTCAGAATGGTATATCTTATATATCGAATGGGATAGATAGGGAACTATTGCAACATAACATCTCTCTATGGCATTCATAGATCTATGCTGATGTAACAGTAATTAAAATTCCATAAATATGTTGAAAGTAACTGTTACAATTATTCTATTTTATGCCCTTATGAAATATTCCTTCCTTTACTTTTTTGCCTTACAATTATACGGCTTACAGCAGGTAATACTCCTAATTCTGTCTTGATTGCATGGTAGAACAACTCTTAATTTCTATGACCATTGTCAGATGTTTTGGTTATACAGCTGTAGACATCAGCCATAACTCGTATGTGGATGTCTTTTCAAGACAGAAAGACTAACATGTTTAAGCTGCACAACTTACTCTTTTTATTTGACAGATCAGTGGCAGTCCCATTAAAATAAGATATATGCTTTTACATTAGCCTGACAAGGGATTACACTAAATAAAATGTTTTTGACTGGCATGAGTTTCCTATTACTTAATTTGTCCTTTGCTGCCAGAATAGGGATATAAAAAGGAACATAACATGAAAAGTCCTGTCCTCAGGCTCCTTGAAATTACTTGGAGGCCAGCAGTCCTGAAATTTGTATGTACTCATTATTTAGGTTTTACTAGTATGCTGCTTTCTAAACATGATAATACTAATATTTAAATGCATTTATTTCCTAAGAATAAATACCATTCTGATTGATAATTGACAAACAACAGTTTTATATTGACATTTTTGCATACCTACAGAACTAATCTTTCATTTCAGATACCCATCTAAATTTTTTTTTTTGTCATTCAACATGCTATACTACTATTTTTCTGCTGTATTTTATTTCTATGTCAAGTCAGAATGTAAAGGATTATGAACTTGGACTGTTCCATTATACTTTCAAGCTAAAAAAAAAAATTATATTGAACCAAGGTCACCAGTGGAATTGTTCACTTAGCAGCTCTGCTTTCAGATGGATAGTTCATGGTCTGGTTTCTAATGTGACCAACATTACGTCATTCAACACTTCATGTGACCTTCAAAGAATTCAGTCTTTGTCATTCCAACTAAAGAAGACCTTCAGTCAACACAGAAAGAATTATGTGGGTCACCAAATAGCCTGACTTTCTTAAATGAACCAAAAGAAAGGTTCCCACCTGCTCAAGCGAACATACAATGTGTGTCACGACTGGAAATCACTCTTGCCAATTCTGTTCCTGCTTAGTGGAAGAAACACATCAGAGTTCATAATTTCCACATTGCCAGCTGGTATAGCCACCAGGAAAAGCCAAAAGCTAAAATAGGCTTAACCATCCCACAGAATCTTTCAGTTCATAGTCATAAAGTGTTGCTCCTTTATCCCACAGAAGAAAAAAAAATGATTTTTTGTGGTTCAGAGAAGACACAAAGCAATAATTCACAATTAAATCTAGTCTTTGTTCATCTTATTCCTGGTTTTGAATCAGCAACTCAGGCAGTTCCTCAGTTTCCATGGAGTCAGAGGTTTCTGCCTCACCAAATCAAAAGTGTGAAATAATTATGCTTTAAATCTAACAACTCAAGTGGTTTCACATCGGCTACCCACTTGCAGACACCGAATGTTGAACTCCTTTGATCCAGCTATACTAGCTCATTAAGCAATTTTTTTCTCAATAATTTTGTGTATGTAAACATTGAACAAAAGGTTAAATATTGTACCAAAGAAGAACTGAATACTGCACAGCAGGGTTTGGTGCTAGCAGCCAATTGCCTCCCCTGCAGTTGGAAGACAGCTTGGGTAACTATTCCAAAGATTAATGAGCAATCATTTCTAAATTAAACCAAGACCTATGTTTAAATCTTTTTCCCTCACACCCTTTACAAGTCTGAATTTGATTTACACTCACAGAGATAAAATGCAGTATTTGGCTTTGTGCATTGCAGAATATTATTAGCAGAGTGAAAAATTGCTTTTTTAACATTTCCTTCACATTTTTCAGCTTTTATTTTCCTGAGCAATTTGAAAGGAAATGAACCGTGATGAGGTTTGCTGCTTCTACACCAGGTTATAACAGGAAGTTTCCTGGCAGTCATTTGTAGAAACTACACAATCACATTTTGAAACTGGAACAGAAGTATTAGATCTGTGAGACTCTCTACTGTTCTGACACTCCACTTTCATATTGAGTTCAGTTTATAACTATTAACAAAGCATTTGGGTACTATGAAACAAATAGTATAATGAACAATGCAAAGAAGTTACAGAAAGGGCTTCTCAGCAGCTCAGTAAGTAACAAGTTACTTGTGCCTACATAGCCTGTGTAACTCTGCACCTCTACTTCTGTATCTGTTCAGATTCTAAGTACAGTACTGATAGAGAGTACAATACTGATAAAGTCAGGTGTTAGGTGCACACACAACAGTACGCAACAGTAACATATTGTAAGCACCAAACCAGTTTTTAGATTAGACTAAGTAAAGGTGTTGCAGGATGAAAACAGCATTTTAAACATGTCCACTTTTTGATAGTTGACAGAACTAACAGAAATCCATTTCTTATACATTTCAGTTACAGTTCAGTTTCCTAACTGCTTTCTCTTTCCCCTTCTCCTTCCTTAATTCCAGCCTAAAAACATGAAGCAGGAACTAAAATATACCTCAGAGACAGATGAAGAGATCAGAGATGCAAAAGTTACACTACGAGAAAACTTTAAGAACATGTTAATTTGCTGTGTAATTTCCTCCTCCCAGTGTGAATTTGTCTCATTTTGTCCATGCACAGCTTATTCTGCATGTATGTATCTATAACAAGGAGCCAATGATATGTACCACCAAACTCTGTTTTTCACTTATTCTTTGAATTACATAAAGAGCAAAAATAAAGAAGATAATTTTACTGAGTTCAAATCTGCTAAGGTTCTAAACATGTTCAGATTAATTAAGGTACAACGAATCACAGAGTAAAGAGGATTAAGAATGTAATGTAGTTTGGTAAGATTTGGGAAAAAAAAATAACACAGTGATACTGGACATTTTGATACTGAACAGCAGTCACATCTTGTGTCATTCTGATGTTCAGAACTGGATTTTTCCTTATAACTTTCCTGTATATCTCAAATAAAGAGACATATTTAGTTTACAGATTTATTTTTTAAATAAGTTAAAGGGGAAAAAGCAGCATCATATCACTCATCATTTTTGTACCTTCTTTTGTATAAAAAGATGACAGTAAAATGTAGAAGTTTGGTAGTTTGGGTTTGGGGTTTTTTGGGGGGTTTGTTTTTTTTGGGGGGGGTGTTGGGTTTTTTTTGTTTGTTTGTTTTGGTTTCTTTTTTTTTTTCAAGTGTATATCTAAAGAAAGTTCCAACAAAAGGCATTCTATTAAATGAAAAAACTCACCTGTGAAAATTACAACATACTACAATAGTATTACAATACATCTATTACAGGTCAACCAGGTGATAGTGGTTAGATAAAATACAATATCTATGGTAGAGTGTGATGGGTTAGGGGGGGGGTTAGTGTTTTTTTTGTAGTGGGGGAAGGGCCACCCTGTGAGAGCGAAAAGCTCCCCTGGCTCCAAGGTGGAGACACCCCAGGCCAGGCTGGGACAATGAGCACTAGAGAAACACCTCTGTGAATCCGTATTTGTGAGGGGAAGGACTGTCCTGAAAAGAAGTAGGTGGGGGTGAACCTGGAGGAGAGGCTGTTGACCTGAACAAAAGATGACCATCGGCCAAAACAAAGGACAGACAGACACAGAGAGAGCTTCATTGCCAGAGGAAAGAGGAGGAGGGGAAAAGACAGAGACCCACACCCAGTTCTACTGTATGGAGTAGGAGAAGTCAAAGTCCCCTGCAGCCCATGGAGATTCAACGGTGGAGCAGAGACCCATGTGTAGGCCATGGCGGACTCCACACTGGAGCAAAGAAGCTGAGCCTGAGGGCGAGTGTGTCTGGAATTGAGAGTCCCCCAGAGTCGCTCACTGCCAGAGCGGGGGTGGACCCCCATGCTGGAGCCGGGAGCTGAGCCCAAAGAGGTCCGTGACTCCATGGGAAGCTCGCATTGGAACTTTTTTCCTGGACTTCCATGACAGGAAGAGAAGCAGAGGTGAACTGACTGTAACCCCACTCCCTGCCCCCTGTGCTGCTGGGAGGGGAAGGTAGAGAAATCAGGAGCAAAGTGATTTGAGCCCAGGAAGAAGGGAAGGGTGGGAGAAGGTGTTTTAAGATGTGGTTGTTATGTCTACTCAGATGATTTGCAATGAATTAAATTTATTTTTCTTCCCCAACTTTGCGTCCATTTTGCCCGTGACCATAACTGGTGAGTGAGCTGTCCCTGTCCTTCATTCCTAATCCCGTGCTCCCTTTGTTGTGACTCCTGTCCCATCTCATCAGGTGGGGGGAGTGAATGCATGTGGGTCAGATCACCACATGGAGTTCAGCTGTTATCTGAAAGCACAATCTTGAGATTTGTGAAAAAGATAAGAGGAAGCACTTCTGTATTGGTGTAAAATACATGAATTGATTTAATATATTTAGTATTGTCAACGTCCTTAATATTATAGAAAATACAGTAGCTTTCAAAACTCTATCTTTTTCCTATTTGGAAAAATCACTATTATATGTTTTTTGTTTGTTTTTTTTTTCCCTGATACTTTCCTTATACTCATGTAAAATCTATTTATATTGATTTTTTTAAAGAAAAACATGCATACAGTTATTGCATACATATAATTCATTTAAAAACACAATTATTCTTAAAGTCAAACTAAAGAGATGAAATCTTAGTGAAATTAATAAAAATCTGAGATTTTTGCTTAGGTGTTGCTAGGTAAATATCCTCATGAGAATATCCATCATTACTAGAAATTTTTTATAATCTTGATATAATCAGTTGAACCTGGGAGATACGTTCCTCACCTGCATTGGGTAATGGACCTCTGACCTGGAAAACTATGTGTTCATCCTATCATCAGAATTAGGATACAGAAACTTTATGCCTGCACTCATTCTTCTGTCAGGAGTTATCAGTTACGCATAGAACCATAGAATGGTTTGGGTTGGAAGGGACCTTAAAGATCATCTAGTTCTGACCTCCCTGCATAGCACAGAGCTACGTGCATAGCATAGAGCTATGCAGTAATAGTTTTGGTTCTTCTAAACACAAGATACGCTAGTTGAGGAGGGAGTTTCTATACCAGACTCACCTATTTTTACATGTGTCATTGCAGAAAAAAGATGAGATAGGAGTTGTCTGCAGCTATAACCAAAGATAAACCGAGGTACAGTATCTTAATACTTTGATTTTGTATGTGCCAGCATCCTTTCCACCTCTAGTTTCAGGTATACTTTTCTCTGCATGTCTAGTTTCACAATATAAATGCTGCACAAGGAGAAAAAAAAAGTCTCTATATGACATAGTTTTTGAGTGCTTTCTCGGAAAACACCACATACTGGAAGATGAACACAAATCTTCCTGAATGTGAGTAATTTGAGGTATTTTCATATAGCTCACCACATGAAATGTTTATTACTGGTAGCTTAAGTTTTCCCATCATAAGCTAATGTTAGCAATTTATCCATCACTACTTAGTTATGTAAACAAGAAATAGGAGTTATAAATAGGGAGACAATAATAAGTTCTTGTTTTTGAAAACCTCATGTTCACATTATTTTATCACTATCATGTTAGATAAATTATTGTGTTATATTCAAATAAATGGAAATTAATGGGAAATGAAAAGAGTTGAATTGTCTGTAATAGAGCTTCAGAGATAGTAAGTAACGATGTTGTACAATGCTTATTAATTTCCTTTAGGACCAAATATACCCTTTTATCACACACATTAGATAATGGTTTTGATTTTTTTTTCTTTACTTGTTAATGCTTATTTACTTTGGGTGATTGGCTATTCAAGTGTGTCAAGAATATACCATTTTACAAGATCGGTACCAGCATTACAGAGAGTTTTCAGAAATATAGTTTCTCTCATGTTCTGTGTTTGAAAGCTTGACACATTTATGCACTTACTTATCTACCTAATTTTCCCACTGTAGTTTCCACAAAAACAAGAAGTGCTGTCCTTTACTCGGTGCTTCCTTGCCCTTGCCACCCCTCTCTCCCATTCATCATGTCTGTCTGTGAATGGTCAGCTCTGAAGGGTAGATCAGCCACTGATCCTCAGAAGAGGAACAGATGAGACATAGAGAAGAGAAAAAAAAAAAAAAGAACCAGGGACACTGCTGCTAAGGGAAAGGAGAGAGAAAGACTGAACAAACAAGTGAACTAAAAAGAGATTAGGAGAAGAATATGTCAGAAAAGATTAATTTGAAGAGATGAGGCATAAGGCATGGTATCAGGAATTTTTATGGAAGAGTTAGAGAGACAGATTTTTTTTAAAAAAAAGAGAGAGAGAGAAGAAAAGGAGAGAAGGCAGAGAAGAATAAGATGAGCAAAGCCTTTCAAAGTAGAACAGAACAGTCCTACACTAAATGTAAAAGAAACATGGCAAAAATAGAAAGATAAAATAAGTGGTGAGCATAAAGAAGGATGGAGTTGGTAATAAAACACTAAAGGAGAAATTTATGTAGAAATGTAAATGAACTAGTTAAATGCATTGGTTGGAGTAGACTTTATCCCAGTAGACTAGGATACCACCTTCAAAATGTAATTCCAAGGACCAAATAAATTATACGTCACTTTACCCAGAGGACGCAAAGTTTAACTCACCTACACTGCTGACAAGCTTGCTCAGAGCCTACATTCACCTTCCTTTAAAGGTAAGATCATTCAGCTAATACTGAATTATATTTTAATGAATGCACTTCACATCCATGGGTTTTACTAATATATACATTTACACACAGCTATCCTATATGTCTATTTGTTAGCATGGCCCATGAACTTATTTTTTTCTAAAGTTTATGGTCTGATTGTTGAAAATCAGGTTACTTACCTGAAAATTAAACATTTTGTGAACATTAGCTGAAATTTATACTTCAGTTCTTATGGGAGCTTATAAGGAACTTGAAAATATATAGTTAACAGAAAGGTTAATCAAAGGTTAAATAGTTCTTATGATTGAGCAGAGTGGATAGAAAGTAGGGACACTTTAGTAGCTTTTTCACATGTTATCTCATTTCACCTGGAAATCTCTGAGGGCTGTAAAATTACTATCCTACCTTTGTTTCTCAGATAAAAACAGTCTAGGGACACACCAGGGCATTAGTGTCTAATCAGTTTGACATCAGTTGAGGAAAAAATGCGAAAACCTAAATTTAGGAGATCAAAAGTGATCTATGCAAAAAGTATTACACATATTAACCTTCTAAATAGATAATTAAAATGAGTAATCAACCCTGAAAATACCTGGCAAAATTCTTAACTTGAAAAACTGTAAATCAAGACATTGGACATTCTAGTAATTGTAGATATGCTAATATTTTACATAGGATTATAAAAGTCAGAATAGACTATGTGGAGAACAAAAGAAACAAACAAAAATAAATTAGGCTAAAACAATGTATGCCTGCATTACTGAAACATGCAACACATTTCGTATTCTTTTATGTAAAATATTAAAATATTTGTAAAACTAAATGTTTATATGGGAAACTTTTAAGAAAAACAGAGTAAACTGAGGGGTAAATCACAGAATTTTAAAAATTGACAAAAGAGGGGTAACAGGGTTAGAAACAGCCCAGTCTTATGAGAACACAAGTTTGACTTATTTGTTTGCCTGAAGGGTTGTAACTCTTTTTTCTTCTTCTTCTCAAAGGCATGTGCCAGAAACATTTTTGGGACACCTTGTCAATCTACTTTATATAAACAATTTAAAATTAACTGGAAAAGAAAGAGAAATCTACATGTTTATCTGCCAGATGGATGCACGATAATCATCAGGCAATAGCAACATGTTCACTCCTGGGTCCTACAAGTATTTGAATAACTGCCTATATTGAGCAGAACCTCTGCAGCAGGATGCACTGAGTAAAATCCAAGTCTAAAATCCTTAGACTTCAATATTTAGGGACCTATACTGAAAGATGAAAAATAGTAATTTAAAGTTCTTCAGACACAGAATGGATCTTGCTCTCTGTTCCTTGTTGAAAAGTTTAGCCCCTGAATCTTTGTTTAAAAGGAAAGTAATGACAGCCTTTTCATCTCATTATAATAATTAAATGTTATCTGAAATTCACAAATAGTTCCAGAATAATGGAAACACAGTTTTTTAACATTATAATAACTGAGAAAATGTCATTTAGAACTAGAGAAGACAATCAGAGAAAACACAAAGAAAAAGGGAATCTTAGATTCAGCTCTTCAATTATCCTACAGCAAACATTGTATTGGTGATGGAATAATGATTAATTAGAAGACATTTGGCTGGCTACGTCATTTTCAGGTACTGTGGCAATAATGTAGCTCCACTATGTTTGTCATGAAGGAATACAGATCCATTAAGATCAGGACTCTGACATGACTACACCCTCACAATCAATATTGTTGGGTGTTCTTTGATGCCTCTCCAGCGTGTACTGAGAATACTGGATAGCCAGTCACCCATCACAAAGCCAACCAAGGATCACAAAGGACAGAAAATAAATATACTCTATATCTCACTTTCCTCCTGAATGGCAATTAAGTCCAGTGACAATAAAGGGGAAATAAAATCAAACAATGTAATTGAGGAAATATTAAATATGGAAGACAAATAAACTCTCAAGTAATGAGACAGGGGTTTATTTGGTTGTTTTGTGTTTGTTTCTTTGTTTCTTAAATCCCTTATGGATCTTACCAGCTATTGAGTTGTTCAGGGAACCTTAGAAAAACGTAATTCAAAACTGGCCTAACAGAAAACAACTGTATTAGTTAGAAGTGTCCAGTACCATCTGTGATATGCACATTTTCTATCAGTATTTTATACCAGCTGCCAAAACACTGTTAAGTCTTTTGTTATAAAACAGAGAGTACGGGCATCTAGATGATTTCTGTATTATCAGATCAAACTGGACAAACTCAGAAGACCAGTCAAAAACTGGCATCAATTTTAAGACATCCAAGGTTAAGGGTATATTTGAAAACAGAGCATCTCCTGCAAAGCTGATTTAAAGCTGACAAAAAGAGGAGGCCTACAATAATGACTACAATTTGAATTTTGGAATTGTTTTTCCTTTGTCTCATCTCCCCATATCAGTCAAGCACATACCTTATGTTCCCTGAATGAAAGAGAAAGCATGTAAAAAAATCAATACTTACTAAACACTGCTAGGATGAAACCACAGATTGTACCCACTATGATCACATGGGAAAACTGTGGTAGCATAACTTTGATACCACACAGTCACAACTATTGATCAGTGCTGATTTAAAAAAAAAATATTTTAAGAGACAGCATTATATATTTTTCCTGATGGACATATTTTGAATCTTATAATGGCAATACCCAAGCAAATCATACATGATTAACACTTCAGATTTGGAAAACATTTTGCTGTTTACAGGAATTCAGTGTTCATCGTCCTGTTCTACTGCACAGGAAAAATTGAAAAGTTCCAAAATTAAAAGAAAAGGGTACATTTGCACTTTAATCACTTGTCTGGATTTGCTGCACATAAATCAGACATTCAACCCCCATCAGCATATCAGAAATTATACTCATACAATGTCACTACCATCACTTAGCAATCTTACATGTTATGTGCTTTATGTCACAGAAATTTATGGTACCTAGTTATGTGGGTCTTTTATTCTTTTTTTCTTTTTTAAGTTTGGAGTTAGAGTAAGGGGAAGAAGAACAAAGAATCTTTAACTTCGTGATTTGTTGTGAAAAAATATATATAAACACAGACAATTATAAAAACAAAAGCCTTCAATGAAAAAATACTGTACAATATTACTAAAGAAAAACAATAAACAAAAAAAACCAATCAAGAATATAGAAAATAAAGTTGTACAATGAATACTCCTGATGCACTTGTTTGACTGTAGATATACATAAGAGTTACTTAGTCCAAGATAAGGTTGCTTCATGCCTGCATGCCAGAATTGACAGCCACTAGCCCTCAACAAAGCTTTTCTGAAAAAATTGCTTCACAGTATTGGCAAACTTTCAGGAAATGTATGATTGCTTAAAAACTCTGTTGTGTAATTCTATGAATCCTGTAGAAATTGTAATCACTCCCAGAGTACTGTAAGTCATCCTCTAGTTATTTTGCAGGGACGCGATGAGGGGGTATGGTCCTCAGGACAGTAAGTTGCCCTTTGTTTTGGGGGTATTAGTTAAATACAGGAAGTGTGTTGAACTGTACTCTGTTTTAATATCATGTTGTCTTGCTGCATTTTTATAATTGGTATGTATATTTCTCATTTCTTAATGCTTATATTGAGCTTTTGTGGAATACTGAGTTTATATATACACACTGAGCTTTTTGCATATCACAAATATCACGTGATAGCAAAAATCCTTCTCAGTGCAATGACCTTTTATACACTTACATTGATTAGAATTAGAAAGTTGAGAGAATTAAAGTTAAAAATCACATATGCTCCAAAGTAGGACAAAATAAAAACATGCAACAAATTATAATCATTATCTTCAGAAAACTCAAAAGCATCCAACATTGTAATCTAATCACAGAATCACAGAATGGTAGAGGTTGGAATAGATCTCTCGAGATCATCTAATCCAAACCCCCTGCCAAAGCAGGTACATCTAGAGCAGGTTGTCCAGTATTGGACACAGTACTCCAGATGTCGCCTCACTAGGGCACAGCAGAGAGAGAGAAGAACTTCCCTTGACCTGCTAGACACACTCACCCTCTTGGCCATGAGGGCACATTGCTGGCTCATTGTTAACTTCCTGTCCAGCAGGACTCCCAGGTGGTTTTCGGCAGAGCTGCTTTCCAGCAGGTCAAACCTTAACCTGTACTGGTGCCTGGGGATATTCGTGCCCAGGTGCAGGACCCTACACTTGCCTTTGTTAAACTTCATCAGGTTCCTTTTCTACCCAGCTCTCCAGCCTGTCCAGGTCACACTGAACGGCAGCACAGCTGTCTGGTGTATGAGCCACTCTTCCCAGTTTTGTATCAACAGCAAACTTGCTGAGGGTACACTCTGTCAGTGTGGCCTGTAGTAAACGCTCACAATGGTGTCACCCATATTAGCCTACTCTTTGATTCTCACCCATAAGCTCTCAACTTGTTCCTCATCCACCCCTAGGCAGAGCTCAATACATTCCATTTGGTCTCTCACATAAAGAGCAACTCCACCACCTCACCTTGCTCACTTGTCTTTTCTAAAAAGTGCACACCCATCTCTGACAGCATTCCAGTCATGCGAGCCATCCCACCATGTCTCTGTAATTACAACTAGGTCATAGCCCTGCAACTGCACACATATTCCTAGCTCTTCCAGTTTATTCCCCATGCTGTGTGCCTTGGTGTACAAGCATTTCAGAGAGGTATTTGACCATGTAGGTTTCCCTGGAGGGGTGCAAGAGGATCCACCATAGCCATACACGCCCTTGTGATGGTCGGCCCTCTGGATCTCATCATGGGAGGCTGCAAAGGAACATTTATGTCTGTTCTGGTTGGCCTGGCTTATTCCCCAGTTGGATGCAATGGCAGAACCACTGCCGTTTTGGGCCCCACTCCCCTAGTCCTTCAGTTTAAATCCTGCCTCACCAAGCTGTCCAGCCTGCTGCCAAAAATTCCCTTGCCTCTTCTAGGCAGGTGGATTCCGTCCCTCCCTAACAGGTTATAGCCTTCAAAGAATGTCCTGTTGTCATAAAAGCTAACACCCTTGCACCAGACAGGTAGCCAGTAGTTGATATTTATTATGTGTTTGGTTCTGGCTGACCCTTTTCCTCCAACTGGTAAAAGGGAGGAAAAGATGACTTGGGCACCAATATTTCTCACTTGCAACCCCAGGGTTTTATAGTCTTCCTTGATTCTGCGCAGGTTCTGGCTTGCAGTGTCATTCATGCACACATGAAAGAGTAAGCGTGGATAGTAATCCTAACTCTTGACAAGTTTATGACTATTTTCTCATAAAAGGAATACTGATAGACAGACTTGACAGCATAAGCTTAGCAAATAATGACAATCCAAATATATTAATTTTAAAACTAAATAGTACCATTTTGTTCACTTATTTGATCTCATATACAAGAACAGTAGAGATTTACCTACCAATCTCTTTTTCATACTTACTTCTGTATGTAAAAATACTTATCATTATTTTTTTTTAATTAATTGTATAATGATTTTCATTATATGATTTTATCTGAATTTAATCCACCAAATATATATCTTTAGCAGTTCATGTTCTTGGTAAGAAGTCCCTCCATGCTTTTTGCTTTTCAGAAAAAAAAAAGAAAAAAAAGAAAAAAAAAAGTAAGTCTCATTATTGCATACCATTTTTCTAGCATAACTATTTTGAAACCATTAGTTAAAAAGCCATTATCCCAGAACAGAGTGCAAACAATACCTGTTGGAAAAGATATGGCAGTCTACATTTTCCCCCCAGTGCATTGTAACTACTATCCCTGGCAGATAGCTTCTAAACGAGCTCAACAACTCCCATTGAGAAAAAAGTATCTGCTTTTTTCCACGCATGTTCTTTAAACACCTCCATCATTTCCACAATCTGCTGGCTCCTACAGCTAGGCAGGGATTAAAATCTGCCTGGCAGTCACTCATACTAATTCCATAGAGGAGTGGCAAATTCAAATGGTGCACCACTGCCAAGGGTTGAGTGGCACTGCTCCGGCGCAGTCAGCTTCCCCAGGGACTGATTGCTACCACAGCAGCAGAGAATCCCTCTGCTAATCTCCTCTAACTGTTGTTGACCTATCTCTGCCATCCCCTCCCAAGTACACAATAAATCAAGCACATTTTACATGAAAAATGAAGTAATTACTCTGTGAATCCGATGGCTAATTGCACATGGAAGCCTGTGGGAGATGTGGGACAAATCCATGTCAGATTTCAAAAGGCAGAGAAAAAGGAAACTAAGTTAATAACTCTTCAAATACTGACAGTCTGAGAGGGGTTGAAATGCACCATTTCTTCAGAGAATCCAATACCTTGCTTAAGGGAAATGGAAAATTCTAGCTATATAGTTTAGCTTTACAGCATCAACGGGAGTGATTTTGAGGAAACTGTACCAAAAGCAAACAGTTTCTGGAGAAAAATATCATGGGGCTGCAGCTTCTTATGTCAGATATCATTATTACATGCTATTTAAAGTAATATCTTTTTTTATATCCTCCTTGTTTTCCACCTGCTCTGCAACTGTGTACTTCTGATTCCTGTAATTCTCTGTTCAATTTAATTCAGTTCACTCACTTCCTCTTTCCCCAGCTGCCCTCTTGATTGCGCCTTATGCAGCCAAAAGCTACCCAAACTCCTTTCACCAATGCGTATCTCTGGCTGCTTAGATGCCACGTACCTGAGAGAGCCGGTTTTCTCTGCCATGTTGTGGAGGGAGAGGAGAAAAGGGGCTGGGATAGGGAGAAAGCAGATGAAAAAGCGATCAATTCCCTTGCAACCCTTTGAGTTTCTAGCCAGCCTTTGCTCAAAGCAGATCACATCAGGCGTGATTAGTTTCACCCTTGCAGCTCTGACCTGAATGAAGAAATTTTGTTACATTTAAGGACAGTTTATCATCACCTGGACAGTACTAGGAACTGTAAGACACCAAAACATTTTCTGTGCCTTTTTTTAGAGGTAATACTAGTGGTACTGGTAAGTATCTACTGAACATAAGTGCTTTTTCAACTTGGTTACATTTGCTTGGATAGTAACAGGATAGCAAAAGAAACATCCATGACATAAATGTCACTCTTCTGCCAAATTTCAAGGTCACTTACAATTTAGCTTTGAAAAACAACACATTTTTCTCCAGCCTAGCTGCTGGAAACAGCTGAACCATTTTGGCGGATTTTTTCAAGTCGTTGTCCCGAGGTGACTAGCCAGCATGGAAAATTTTAGCCTGAATAGTTATAGAACCTGCCAAACCTCATATTTAGCATGAGACATATTTTCACTTATTTCCTAGGTGCTCCTGTAGCAGTTACCTTCATCTCACATAGCTACAGGGCAGAGGTGAGGTTTTGCCTGCAACTCAGCAGGATACAGCTGATCAGCTGATGAGTATTCCTTAGTGAAGGGGGGGTGGGGGGAAAAGGAAAAGAAAAGGAAAAAAAATCAGTTAGTTCTTTAAAAATATGACATTAAAAAAATTGCAGTGACTGTTGGAAATTAAATTTGGATGCCTGTGCTTCTCTTCTCTTTATTGGTTAGACCTCTCAGTGGGAGCTACAAGCCTAGTTATATCAGGGGAGATAATATCATGAGAGAGAAAAAGGAGAACTAAAATATCTGATCTACAGTTTCCTTAGCTACCTGAAATAAAGCACATTTAGACTAAAAAAGGTCTGGATTAAAGATTTTAATTCAACAGTGGAACTTCAAGACTTTTAAAAAGTAGAAAGCAGGAGACATTTGTCCAAGACTTCTAATGTTATAATGGAGGGAAATATTCAGAAAATAAAAAGCAAAATTCTCTTGGGTACTGAAGGATCTACGGTAATTGGATTTGATCAGATAAAGAGGAAGGCAATTATTTACATAACATAAAAAGTCTACAGAGGAAAAATAATCAACCTTTCATGGTATCTTAGAAATAATCAGATATAATACCATTAATTTCATGCAGCCATGTTTAATTGTCTCCTTAGGTTAATCAACATGCAGGGAAGAGTTGGAGATATTCAGAATTTAAAACTTCATTCCTACTCTCTATGTTTCCTTAAATCCTCTTCAGAAAGTTTAACTTTGTTAGTCTAATGTACTTATGTAAAGTAAAAACAGTTTCTTTTCTTTTTAATATAGCAAAACAACAGTGACACATGTCACAGATAAGATAGATGATACCGGTAGTATTACAGTTCTTGCAGCAAAGATGTTAAACTTTGCAAGTTTGAATCAATCAGCACTACGAGGTGAATAGATGGATGGGCACATTCAGTGGACACTACACTATATATTCGTGTGTGTGTATATGCAAAAAAGGAGATTCTTGATACTACTGTCACCTCTTTTTAACAACTACCGAAATTTCTGTCATCATTTCAGAGCACTTGAATATCACTGTCTTCAACTCAAATTTGAGAGGATAGGAAAGACAGGAGTAACCTACCTTGATGCTTTCATATACCTCATGAATCGGAGGAAAAAAAACTGGTTTACTCTGCTGTTGATTGGTTAGACAGAGAAAGGACACTCAAAAGAAGAAGGTAAATGAGTTTGCTCTGTGCTGATATGGCTAGCAGTTCAGTTAGCCTGAATATGTGTATACAAGCCTGTCACAAAGAAAGTGTACAGGGTGTCAATGGCAATATATTAGTGTCACTCAAAGACTATTTGTGGGGGGATTTTTATTTATTTATTTATTTATTTCTAATTTCTACTGAAAACTTCAAAATGCTCAGAAAAATTAAAATGTTAATGCTGTACAAAATAGTCAAAAATACAAAACCATTTTCTTTTTAATCACCAAATACTCCAGTTTAAAATTTCCGAGAACCAGTATTTCCTCTTAATTATATTGAAGATGGACATCTACACAATTATATACATTTACATGGTCAAAGCCCAGCAATGTCATATTAAATCCTAAACATATTTTTATATTTACATATTTAAAACATTTTTCTGGCAAAATATCTCACCACCAAGGAAATGCAAATGAATGCAGTAAATGTACAAGCTTCTTAAATACCACCCCTTTGCAGATAAAATGCACAAGTGGGAATTAGATAAATGAACTAAAAAATCATCTATTTTCAGAAATGTCTGTGTGTCCGAAGTATATGTATCCTAAACTGTGCCATTAGTGTCATTTCAGTATAAATTTTATATTACCTGGTTGTTTGGTTTTTTTTTTATTTGACATACATTTTTCATCTTTTCTCAATAATAACACTAAAAAAAAAGATGTTGCATGTTTATGCAGTGAAATGGTATGATCTCAGTGTTATTTTCTTGCACTGTAATCCAAAAGAGCTTATCCTGAGTGGAAAGTATTAAATGCACTTTCTGAAATATTTTACTAATTGCTTTTTCTGTTGAAGTATTTGTATAATCAGTGTGGAAACATTGATTTTTAGGAGAGATTTTTTTTTTCTCCTCACTCACCTTCAGTACTTCCACACTGTCTCTAAAGGAAAAACTGATTTTCTCTTTAACTTCACATTTGTTTTCTAAATACTTATTACTATGCCAATATTTTTCTTTAAACCCCATAAAGGACAACCTTAAATCACTATGGAAAAAAAAAAACAAAAACAAAAACAAAAAACAAAACACATACTGCTGTATATTGAACCAAATATTCAACCTCTGAACCTCTTGCAATTCAATTCTTGGTGTATTCCTGATACAAGACCAGGCAGTGATAAGGCAGTGAGTTTGACGATAAAGGGTTGGATCTGACACACTAAAGATAAATGAGAATTACTGATAGAAAGCCGCTCTACTTTTGCCTTCGCTGTATAGGAAGGTGGGTTCGTTTCCATCTCCCTGTCAGGTACCTGAAAACAACAGGCCTTATCTCTTCTTAATCTCAATGGGTTACCTTCATAAGCTCTTTAAAAGTTATATATGGAAGCTGGAGTAAGCCGATTAGCAATGGTTGTTTGCAATCGGACATCAGCAAAGTACATAGTAATACTGCAACATTACTAAGAATACAGAATGAGGATGGTACCAGTGGGAAGATATAGCAATGTTATTTAAGATACAGAAGGGTCATATAAAACTGAGAAAGTAGCCATCTTTTCCATCCTGAAATAGTATTTTAAAATTTCCTGACTTTGAACGGGGCATCTTTGCTGACACCACTCAAACCACGAAAGCTTCACTCCAGATCACTTTCTGGGTAGACATTTAGTCTTTCTCAAGTTTTGACTTTCTGAAGGTCTAATACAATGATTGATAGCACTCATTTATGTCTATTAGGTATATTTTATCAAATTACCATCCGTATGCCTAACATTCTCAAAAGTACATTTTCTATTTTTCACTGGATTAATGCAGATTTTAAAGATTCACACTATCATATTGTACTGGAACATTCCTTCGCTAATATTTGTACTGTGACAATACTTCAGTTATGATCAATGTATCACTTCTATCTAATGTGGCAGTAAAACCAATGCTGAGCAAACTATGAAGCTGAATATCCCCTTCTGAGCAGATTTTAGCCTGCCTTGCATCCTTTGAAATGGTAACTGTGTCATGTTTGCCCATTTATCAGTCCTGAATAACACTGAAAATTGAGAGCGCAGAAAAAAAGAGGGAGTTGATTAAAAGTAAAAATAAGGCAGAACAGCATATATCTTAGCTAAAGTTCTGTATGAATTTCCTCTGAGATTAGACAACCTTTTGATTTAATTTTTCCTGACAGTTCAGTATAATATCATAATAGACAGAATGTCCTTGGTTATCACTTTTGCTTCCTCTCACTGTTTGTCCTTGTCTAGTGCAGATGCTTTGTCTGGACCACATCACTTTTTAGACAAAGAAAATAAACCAGAAGGTTTTTTTTACCCACAGTTTTAGGTGAAAATAATATGAAGAGCCTATCTATGATTTTTGTTGCAATTACAAGTATCAAATTACTTTCATTTCTTTAACATACAGCATTATGGAAGGGGAACTAAGACATATGGTACCTGCCAAATTTCAAGGCTCTACTTACCCCCTATTTACATTAGAAACCCTCAAGGGTATGTTCAGATATGCACATAGACCAAGCTCTCATTCTGAGCATGTTAGCAGATTTCTGTAATTATATTAACCAAGCACAACCACGGCCAAGCACAATAGCCCAGAATATACAGTAATTCCTCAGTATTGTGGGGGTGCTTTGAGCCTTTGCTACAGTTGTGCTATGGAAAACAATGTGGTCAGAAATAATGGGTGACTGAGTTGGTTCACCTTATAATACAGATATAGCTAAAGGTACTGGCAGAGTCACTTAGAGGCATAAAGGTACCAAACCTTAGGGGAGTCAACGACAATTAAACTTAACTGATTTTATGACAGGAGGTTGATTACAATTAAATGTTAACGCTCGGATCCTAAAAGGGGTTTTAATGACATATCCACAGTAACACATGATATTTGGGGTGGATTACGTCATACAACACATTTATACAATACAGTACTGTCTCTCTTTCCTGACATATTCTTGTACACCTGGATATGGGGAAAAAATAGAAATGTTTGTTAAAATATTTCTCCCTTGAACCCTGCTTTCAGAAGGAGAACCTGCTAGATTTTGGGCTGCAGACTTTCACGTTGTAATAGTAATGTTAGCTTTTGTTATATTTAACCCACACAACCTAGTCCATGTACAATGCTAAATATTTTCCAGGAACATCGTGAAAAGGATAAAAATTATAAACACATTTTAAGTGCTACATGTATGAGGCTATCACCCTATCCTTAAAACAGAGATATTTTAAAATTTCAACTTGCAACAGATACTACAAAAATGTACCTTTTTAATAATAATGATTCTTACTTATCTTTTCATCCATAAATCTCTAGTGCTTTGTTAATACAATCATTTTACTCCTGGGAAAATAAGACAATGACAACTGACATCTCTTTTCCCATAATATACCAGTAAAGATGGGAAAAAAATCCCTCATTTGGCATGACCCAAGATAGTCATCCTGTTCTTTTTGCATTCTTTGAATGTTCATATTAGAGAGATAGATGGCAATGCAATATAGGAAATAGGGAATGCAATATAGGAACCATTGTGATTAAACAGAAAGTGGCTGCAATCTTTATAAGAATATTCAATTTTTCTTTTACAGTTATTCTTCTACAACCTACTAAAAATATTGTAGCGGTTTCACTTGGCTAGCACTTGGGTAGCAGCCAAACAGAGCCGCTCACTCTTGCTTACATTCCCCCACTGAGGGGATAGGGGAGAGAATTGGAGGGGAAGGGTAAGGAGACTAGTAGGTTGAGATAAGAACAATCTAATAATTCAAATAAAATAAAAGTTAAAATAATAATTATATTAAAACAATAATGATAATAATAATAAAATATACAAACTAGTGATACACAGTGCAATTGCTATCACCCACTGACCAAGCCCAACCTCTTCTTGTATAAAGATTTTGGAGGAGCGACAATCCCAAATCCAAAACCACAATTCTGGAAGAGCGAGAGCCCCAGCAAAAGCCAG
>NW_010322264.1:0-206 GCF_000700745.2 Antrostomus carolinensis
TAGACTCTCCCCCATTGACCACCACTCTCTGTATTAACATATTGTGACAAAGCAATCTATACTTGCCATATGAAGCACCATCTACCCAAGATGTACAAAAATCCTTCATTTGCTTCCAAAGTGCCAGAGTGAGAGCTCTTTCTTTTTTCTTCCCTCTTTCTTTCTTTCTTTCTTTCTTTCTTTTTCTTTCTTTCTTTCTTTCTTTC
>NW_010322264.1:361-13449 GCF_000700745.2 Antrostomus carolinensis
TTCTTTCTTTCTTTTTCTTTCTTTCTTTCTTTCTTTCTTTCCTTCTTTCTCTCCATCCCGCTTTTTTTACTCCTTTGTATCTTTCAGTAACTTTCCTGGTAGTCTTCTACATGCATGCCAAAATTCCAACATTTGTCTATGAAAAGTTTACTAGCTGCTCCGATTTCTTTCTTTTTCCCTCCTTCTGCCAACATAGTTTTATGATTATATATCAGACCCACCATCCTGTCATCTGCCCCTTTCCACAGAGGCTTCACAACATATAAATACATAAATACCTGTGTGCAAGCACAAGTATTTTAACCCATTCAGTCAAAGTAACTGAAGCAAGCTGCCTGTGGCACGAATGCTGACAATGTGAAAGATTAATCCAACCCGCTCATTATGTATTTCAACATACACTGGAAAAGTAAAGCACTCACACAATGTTACTTGGAATAATGTCACTGGATATTTTCAGGTGAGCTTTGCAAGGCTAGATGAAGGATTCTTCACTTGCTTAACAGTGTGTTTTTAAAAGCTAATTTTCCGTATTATCTTTACAGCACTGACTTTTCAGGCTGTTTGACTTCTGCTACACTATACAGCAGAACTGCCTAAAAATACCTTGTAGTAAGAAAGTTGACGTATTACAGATGGAGAGAAGAGTGCAAAAGGAGAATACCTGAGAATGCTTGGAGACCCAGTGGCGCAAGACATTCAGGACGCGATTTGTGGCTGCCCTGCGTATTATGAACTCTTTGTCACACATGCGTTCAGAGTTGTTAAATCCTGTGTGGAAAGAACACACATTGGAGTTAATGGAGATAGCAAAAATTCAAATATGGTATGAATAACTTTGGTAAACTGAAAGCTCATAGAACACTTAGATGTAATAATAAGAAAGACGCCTATATAGACTTCCAAATATGACCATCACTTAAATTCTGCAAGATCAGTAGAAGACAACCTTGCCCATCATAACTAATACAGACACCAACTTGGGCCAGCATTCAGTTTTAGAAAGATTAAGAATATTCTCCCATGTCATCAACATCAAGGTTTTCCTTTTACAACCCCAGATACCTGAAAACAAAGGTTTACCAGCTACAGCATTTCCCCATATATCTTGCAAAGACAGGTTTTTTTTTAGTCAGCAATATTTACTTATAAAGAAATGGTTTAAAAACAGACAAGTTTCTTCCTACTTCACACTACTGCTTCTTCCTTTTCTCCTTCTGCTGTAGCTGTATCATAAATACCATCTGTATAATAAAATAATGATTGTTGTATTTTATAATAATAAAATGATGACATTAAAACATCTTTATTTTTTTTAAAAAAAGATAATTCAAGATACACTTGGTAAGTATCTATTTTTCTAAGTTTTCATTTGATTTGACACTGCTATTTTCCATTTCACTCAGTGCAGAGTTTAGGGAACAAATGGAACAAATTCAACATGATCAGTGCTTTACTATTTTTTGGCATAACAGTTGTTCTAAAGTCTGTACATTATTATAAATAACAAAGGCAGACTAAACTTGTTTATTCTTGAGAAATCCATTACAGTTATTCTAGGAGGTTAGCATTAGTTTTGCTCTATTTTTATTAAAGACAAACCAAAAAATCCAAATTGCTGCTCTATATTTTTTGAAAGATAAGGAGGAAAAGATAAGTTTAACTGCAGTTTTACATTTTTTACTGCAGGTTGGATCCTAAGTGTCAAATGTAATGTATTTTCTACACTTATGTTTCATGGAAGTTTTTCAGACTATGGCATATTACACTGTAGTTGGCAGCTAAGATTCAATATCAAAGGAAGTATCATATTAAAACATCTTCAGGAGTTTCATTGCTCATAAACAGCAAAGTAAATAAAACCTCTGAGGCTTTACTCAGTAAAAGGTAACCTAGGCAACATTTTGTGTGTTAATTTTCTATGCGTTTCACAATTAACCTCGTGCAGAAGCAATTAGACATACACATATTAAACTGTTCAATTAGCCACTTAATTGCAGCAATGAAAGTCACAATGAAAATTATATATTAAAGCAGTGGAGTCTTTATCAAAGTAACACTAAGGAAAAGAAGTTTCAGTAAGCTAGAAGGAAAACAGAAAGAAGTCTACAGAGACAGTTTCCAGTTAGCTGCAAAAAGAATAAAAAGAGTAAGAAAGGAAAAAGGAAAATCTCCAGGGATCACTTCAGCAAACTTCTATAGTCCTCAGAATTGCATCAGTTTTTAAGCAGTAATTAGCTTGCTGCAGAGAATAAGCAACATGTTCACTCAGATCCACATTGTGGTACTTCACGTTGATGTCTTGAACCTGTAAATGGAGATCTCCAATTTTGTAAGAAAAGAACTTAGCTGAACGTAGATGCACATCTGAATATAACTGCAGGTGTGTGATTCATCGTACATCTTCAGATACAAGACTTCAAATAAATATTAATCAGCAAAATACATTTTTTTCAAAACAAAACTGGAAGTCTATTAACTCCTTTCTGACCTCGTTTTTAAATGCCGAACAACTCAGAAAGCCAGTATATGTCTCCTTCTTTCTTCACACAACAATTATAATCTGTTTTCATAGAAATAAAAAAAGAATTCACAAGTCCTCAAGCACCACTCGCTGTCCAAGACTTAAATCTGAAGACTGATTTTGAAGAAGATCATGTTTATGATGTTTTCTTGTGGAAATGAAATGCAGCAGAATACCCTCTATTCTCTATACACTGGCTTAGTATCCGTCCATTTGGATGTCTGGCTTTACCTCAAGTTTTTCACTCAGGACTTGTTCTGAGTAACAGTAGACCTCAGGTAGGCTCGATATTCAGTACCTTTGACAAAGCTACTGGGATCTGTAGCGTTCAGAAAAACAGGTCTCTGCCAGCAGCTCCTCTTTGACAATCTACCACACTATTTCCAAGCAAATGCTTCTACATAAACATGTAAGGAACGTGGAGCAGTTCAGGACAAAGGTTTGATTATACTCCCAAATTAAAACAATGTGACAATGTTCTGGGCAATGCCAGGGACTTGCACTACAACAGAGATGAAGATGAAGTGCCCCTCATGAAGACGGAGGTGTGCAAGCCATCATTGACTGGCGAGGAGAGATGTGAAGAAGCAAAGTGTATGATCTTCTCTAGATCTATCACCAGAAGACATTGCAAAGTGATAACCTGTTGAATAGTGTCTAGCACACTGCTGGCTTTTAGCATTTCCATCACGAACTGACTTGCAACTGAAGCAGGAGCCAGGACAGATAGCATGTGGGAGACACGGTTACCATCCTCATAATTAAAATGCCCATCAGACACAGATTAATTAGATTAGTCTCAAAATTAGAAGCTATTTAATAACTGCTACTTTTCATTAGATAAGCTTAAGTGGAATTATATTCACAACTTTTTCATTAAATTCATAACACATAGCCACTATTTTTTGATCTATTCACCTATATATCAGAAGATTCTGTAAGTGTAAAGTTATACTTAGATAGGTACCAGCAAATCTATTAAAAACTAATGTCACAGCTCCCTCCCAGTCAGTATCGCAATAGCTGTAACAACCCACCATTCAAATGCTGGATTGCATCATTCCTAATACTAAGAAAATCAAGTCATATTATTAATCTAAAAAAAAGTTAGTGAACATTGACAGCGAAAGCAAAAGAAATCTCAGTTGTTCTTACAGTCACTCAGCATATCTTTTCATTAACCAGCAGGCAAAATCATACAAGAAAAAGGGTTATCAAGAACATGCAAACTGCACAGAACAGTGGCATTAATTTCAGGATCTTACAAAACTCAGAAAAAAACAGAAAAAATATCAGCCTCGAACAAGTAAGGTCAATAAGGAGTGTTATTTTCTGGTTTTCTAGCCTTTGACAGGAAAGGTCTAAACATAACACTAAGAAAAAAACAATAAAAACTTATCGCCACAGCCACATTAATATAGAAGCACAAATATGCACAAACAAGTCCTTGGATAGCATTGCTTTTGCTCCTCCTAACTTTCAAAGCCACATGGATTTTGGGATAGAAACTCCAATGGGGAAATAACCAGATGAAGCCACTACAGAAGCTATCTACGCAAGCATTAGTGAAGTTGGATGGTGTAATCAGTTTTTCCCCATTCTTCACAGTGCAAATTCCTTCTAATATATCAGCTTTACTGCTGCTCCTTACTTCCTCCTCTGTTTTTCTGCCCACTTAATCCAACTCCAAAAAAAACCCTGAGCCACCATGACAACTGCAACAATTCCATATGCATATCCCACTTGTTTATGCATATTTCAAAGAGCCCAGTATACAACCTTATCTGGTTCTGCACGTTCATGTCACCTCTCAGGGATAACCCATGTGTCTGCTGCTGTCTATGCTGCAAAAGGAAACCCAAGTCCTCCAATTCTGTCTACTTTTGCAACAGGTGACAGTGGTGCTACTGAGAGTGGTGTTGGGAGACAAGGCTGTAGGACAGATGTTGACCTGCAAGGAACAAGGGTATCATCACAACTCTAAGACATGTCTCATAGAGCAAAACAGTTTTCAGTTAACTTTTTAGTCTTGCTTTACTCACTCTATTATTCCCCACATACTTTTCCTACCTATTTTTGGGCTAGGAACAGTTTTAACTCTGATTATACAGTCCCTAGCATAACATCATTCCTGCCTGTGACTTGGACCCAGATGTACTCTTAGCCAGGTAAGCTATAAATCTAGATGGGTTGAAAGATTAACAAAATAGCCATATCCAATCAGATGAAATTTCATCCAGCTTGGTATCCAGAAGCAAATGCTTGTGGAATGAATCTTTAAAAGGTGCCATTTTGAAGTGGTCTTTCCTATAATGTGTTATCCTTGGCACTGAGCAGTTTGGGGGCTACCTGCACACACTACACTTAAACCAGTGGGAAAGTAGGCATGATTTCTTCTAAGCTCATCTTCACTGTGGTTCCAGGAGAGGAGAGAGTTGAAGGGTCCCATCTAGCAGGATGTTAACCTTTGCAACATCTTAATTAGGATTCTGGATGGAACTGTCCACATCTAGACCCCATGCTGAAACAACCTGAAACACTCCATGGTGAATATCTGTTTCTTTCCTGAAGGCAGCAATCTTTCTACATTAGAAGTATCAGCAGTATTTCTAATCATTAACCATCTCAGTCGGCAGCTGCTTCAGTGGGTGCTACTTTCAAGTAATGTTTTTCCCTGGTATCTGTTGAGATTAATATATACTGCTTCCACAAATAGTGTCTTCACTTAACAGGGATGCAGAAGTTTTACCACAGGTTGTCAAACACAATGTTAACCTGCCAGCACTGCTAGTTTCAGTGAATTACTTCTTTCAATGTAGTTTAATCACTCTGATCATGTTCAGATTATGTTATGCAAAATCCAGTTTCACCTTCAGACGTTTTTCTTATGTGCGCTATAATCAAAACTAGTATTTTTATAGCTTCCACTGTCACCAAAGATTTAAAAAAAAGGTGCTGAATAGACATAAACCTCAAGACCCGCAGACAAAACCAGATTAAATTACGACAATACCTTGTACATAGATAGCTCTTATGTGAAAGTCAAAAGCACTTTTCCATGGTAGATGTCATTATCTATCCCATTTGTAAAGCAAAAAACTACAGGCAATCAATGCCTGCAGGTAAGATGTGTCAGTGTTTCCACCTTTGGAACTGTTGCACTCAGGACCAGATCCAAAGATCTCATCGCACGTCAGTGTAAGACAAAGAACAGACTCTCTCCTCAAAAGCTACTAAGAAGCCCCTCCAGCAAAATCCTGTCCCATTTTTTCTTGTTCTGCTGAACAAACCTGATTCTATCAGCAATTTATATTATTTCCTCTTTTAAAACTACATCTCCCAAGAGGAAAATCTGTATTATGTTAAATTCTGCATTTTGTATGTTAAAGAAATTAAATGATGCACATTTGCTTTTCTATTTCACTTAACATATCAGAAACTCTAAGTCTAGTAATAGAAACTGTATTCTCTGTTTGGCTTTTCTGTATTAATATAGCAGCTCACAATTCCTGACCATAGTAATTAATTTGTCAAAAGTTTTGGAGATACATCTACTTTTAAGGTTTTATGTATAAAAAAGAAATAATTTCCCTTCACAAGATTTAGGTGTAAGTTGTTTGAAGATATAACGAGTGACTTCAACAAGTTTCTGATGTCTTTCTTAGCAAAAAATGTCATTGCAGAAACAGATTTTATGTGGCAGTTCCACTGAAATACTCTGGAATCATGTGCTGAAACCGCACTGAAGTTATGTTAGCACCTAACATAGGAGAAAATTGCATGCCAGTCTTTCTGGAGGTCACAGCAAATCCCCCAGAGTCTCAGGAGGTGGAAGGGAAAGGGAAACATTCATGGTTCACAAGAGAAATGCAAATAATTTTTAGTGTCAAATGCAGTTCTCTGTCTTGTGGGTTTTTTTCTTTCTTCTGATAAATATGCTCACGAGTTGTAGGACAGTTTCATGATTCAGCCTGGCTCAAATCCTGAAAGCTGAGGCTTGGCAAACATCAACATTACTTTCTGACCTGGATAAAAAATAAATACAAACCTCAGGCTCGGAGCAGAGCAGTTTTCATCCACAGATTAAAACCAAAAAAGCCTCTCCAATACACGCAGCACAAAAGAAAATAATTATAAAAAGTTTTCCTTGACATAACTAAAAAAGTTTGAATGTCTGTTTAAGGATACCCGTCTTTATAGGGCCATACATTCTCAAGCAAGTAATTAGGTTTCACACTTTTTCACAGAAACGTGTCAGAGAGCAAGTAGCCTAATACTTATAAGAAATCTAAACTGCCAGTGATTCTGCTCTCCTTTTATTATGGTATCAGCTTGCCATACATTAGCCAGCTGAAGAATGGCAGAGCTGGAAAAGAAGACCATATTAAATGAGATGAAAATAAGCATAAAGATGATGAACTCTCACTCACTGCATACAGAACAGCACATCTGATCAAAACCACAGTTCTTTTTTTTTTTTTTTTTTCCAGTAATTGTCAAATGTGCACATTCAGATTTATAATGGAACTGGTTATATGAGCAGTCTGAGGCTTGAAAGTAGGACCTATCAAGTCTAGCCATCATCTTTGGGCTACTTCAGTTCAAGAAAGAGGCACATTTAACCGTTCGCTACACCAGGGTTTGAGTGTTTCACAAAGGATTATAAACTCATACAGCATCAGAAGAAGTGACTCAAAAAGCAGAAGAAATCAAGTGTCCCATGCATTTCAGGCTTTTAATTTCACTTTCACTGGTCCTTGGGACATATGAAATCATTCTGTTCTAAGAAATATGCCTCTGAAAATCCCTGTTGTAACCACCCTCATCAGAAATAATTCCAAGTATGTATTTGATTCTTCTGCCTAAAGCCTCCACCACAAACAAAATCTAACTATCAAATCAAGTCAAGGGATTATAGTCTTAGTAAAGTAAATCCCATGGATTCACATGCACCAGCTGATGTACAATAGTGTAACACAGATAGAGCTATAGTGACTGTATTTTATTTCAGCAAAATATTTAAGGGAAAGGTTGGTAAACTATTTTTAAATGAGTCTTGCATTAGAAAGGCTTTTTCAAATTAGAGAAATTTAAAGACAACATTGAGATAGAACGGTAATGTTGTGATTATACTGTAAAATTTAACTAAATCCAGAAGTCTAAAAATGTATCAGTCCAGTAAAAGAATATTAATTTGATGGATGGGAAAAAAAGGCAAGTTGTCTAAAGAACATGCTTAAGATCAAGATACTATTCTAACTTCTAATAATAACATTTAGGTTGCTCTGAGAATTATACTAATCTATGAGTTTATATGGTTAAAACATGAGTACCACAAAGAAAGAAAATACTGCTTTAAACTCAAAGAACTATTCAAATTTGAAAGTTTCTTCTTTAAAAATCCTTAAAAACAAAGTTACTGCTATAGATATAACTGGCACATACTCTTGGGATTTCTGTTTTTTTAAATGGAGATATTATCTCAGGAGAACATATCAGAGTCTGACACTTGGGAGAAAATCTTTAAAAATTGCTAAACACTGAAAACAGACTTGCAGTTAAAAGTTACATAACTTGTTATTTAAAATCCGTAACTCAGAAGTAAAAATCAACAGCATCTGCATTTTATTTTTTTACTAAAATTCCGCAGCAACACAAGATTGCATTTTTATTTTTGGCATATTTTGATAAATACATGGGTTCAGAGAAAATAGCATTGTTTACTTCTCTGCTAAAGAGAGAAAATAACAATATGTGCATGCATTAGAATTACATATGTTGTAACAACACAGGGAATGAGTATCTCGAGCTTTAGACTACTGTACTTTGTAGGATACAACTGCAAATAGCAGTGATTCCATTATCACTGGACAACATCCTATTCTTTTCTTCTTTCAGCAACAGCAAAGAGATCCCACAAGGAGTTAATGTCATGACCAAAACCTAATGCTAAATTTTGGTGTACCTGCATACATCTTCAAAATCATATTTATTTGCACAAAAGAAGTGTATGAGTGTGCATGTGTGTGTAAACCCCCAGTACAATTTTTTTAGCAAAGTCTTAGGTGAAACCATCCACATCTTATGCCTTTATTTATAGATATATCTCTAGAAAAGAACAGATCCTGAATTTGAAAGGCTGTTGTTGCCAATTGTGTTTACAGATTGCAGAATATCATGACAAATGGGCAAGCAGAATTTTTTCCTATGACCTATTTATATAAAAGAACTATAGGGAACATTTGTCGAAGGAAGAAAAGCCTTTTTGAACAGCCTATCTTAACAATTGTATTGTGACTGTTTTAGTACAACTTGGACACTTTTTTTTTACTGCAGCAATGTTGTCATTATTCATGGAAAATAATTCAAAGAATGGCAACACTGCAGTTTGTATTTCTTTGAATTTGTATGTCAGTCAAGTGCGTTTGCCTGTGTTCCTGCTATGTCTCTTAGTCTTCAGGGAACATATAAGCAATTTTTACCTGCTGATTTATTTCTGCATTTCAAGTGATCTCTAGCTCTTGATTTCTTTAATGACACATTGTCTATACTCTCAACCTGCTCCAGCAGCAACATGAAGAGTATAGAGGACCTTTTTTGCATAATGCTGTCTTTCAAGAAGTATTCAAAGTAACCTTTCAGACCTTTAAATTGCCCAGTGTGCCTTGCCACAAAGGAAAGGTTAAAATAAAGCCTATGAAAATGGACAGCTAGAAACAGAAAACTGCAAAAAATGCTTTTGGAATTTTTCCCTTTAGTTGGTCTGGGCTTTTTACATAAGCTGAAGGAAGTAGTTTGCAAAATCATTCAGATCTTTTTTATGACAATAGGAGTAAAGGTTAAATGGAAAGGAGGCGATAATTGCAAAGAGCCAAATGTATCATTTTTCAGACCATCTGTGAATGGATAGTTGACTGCCATGCAAAACAAAAATTGGCAGGATGCATACCGCTCAACGAAAAATCTCTGAACAAAATGTCCATCTCATAAGCAGCTTCCAGACCATTTATAACTGGGACAAAAATCAAGCAAATCAATAGCAGCATAAACAATTATTAATTATATGAGCAACACTTAGGCTAAGGGAAAAAAAAAAAGAGGGAAAAAAACCCCAAAACATCCTCCCAAAACTCCTTTCCCCACCCTATGCACACTGGGTGCACCAAAAGTGAGCAAGATAACAGGGAAACTGAAAAAATGTGCTCTCATTATGAACCCAGACCTTTTGGTCAAACTCCCTACTTGCAAGGTCAACATACTAGGGCTGGTTTCCTGCATGCAGTGGTCACGGCTTCATTCCAGTTTCTCTCCTTCTCAGTTTAGGAGAGTAGAGGGAAATACCACCTAAGAGCTTGTCACAGAGGCTCAGTTAAACCACCAGAAAATACACATTCAACATATCCCGTCCAATCAATCACAGCAGGACTGTGGAAACCCATTTTGGGGGGTGCAGGAATAGGGACTGTACTATTTTCTTTTCTTAGATGAAGAAGGAATTTTTGTCTCAGTGCCAGTTTGCTTGCATATGTCTATGAAACACAGAGTTTTCCCTACAGCTGCTCAGGACTTAGTGCAATAGGTCAGGAAACACACAGTTCACCATGTTGTAACTCAGGAAATGTCCAGTGCAAATGCTTTTTTCCCGAGCAGTCAGTTTCTCTAATAAACTAGAATAAGTAATTAATTTAGGAGAGGGGAACACATAAAAAAAGAGGATCCTGAATTTCGACTGAAATAAAAAAAAATAATATATATATCATTTTCCCCTGGCTCTTAATTCCCAAGAGCAGGGGTCACTTGAGACAAAACTAACGTTCATCTTTAAGTTATTGTTTTAATGCAAAGTTATTGCTCTAATAAAACTGCAGGGGAAGATTCAACTCAATTGGAACGTGAATGTTTAGCCAGTTATCTAAAATTGCTAAGCAACAATTTTGTTAAATTCAAAGGGCTCCTGATTCAGGAACAAAAATAGAAGTGTATTCAAATGCACTACAGAGTAGGTGAATATTCAGAGGAAAGGAATAACATTCAGCATTATTGAATTAGAAAGCAGATTCCAAACAAATTAGTTTTAATCTCTATTTTCGTTTCGCTACCGATTTCACAGTAAAATATCCTCTGGCAGGAGAACACACACAAATGTCTCACAAAAGCAGCCTGGTGAACGAGTGTTAAAAAAGCAGCCTGGAACAGAAAGCGAGTTTGCTTCTTTGCTGGGGTACATCCATCGGCCCCCACTGACCCCAACACTGCACACACCGAGCCCCCCGGCCAGCCCACTGGGCTGGTCACGTTAGTGCTGGTCACCTCTACACTGGTAACAACATCTGGGCAACTCCTGACAATCCTCCAGCCACCAGGAAGGAAACCTGGTTGCTCTACGCCGGTGGTTATTTGTCACACAACCTTTTCTGATGGAGAAGCGTGCCAGCTGTATAGTAAGTCAATGAGTACTTCCCACTTGGGGGTTTTTTATTCGAAATTAGGAACTCCAAAGAAATTCAGTGTTCAGGTCTCAGTGCTTCTCAGACCTCCCTCAATGTGCACAAATTGGTCTGGATATCCCATTAAAACATGTTCCCAAGAGGGAACTAGTACTTACTTTCCCAGTTCCTGGCTAGAGCCATTAGTTAAACAAAAATGACAATTAAAAAACTTGGTTATCCTGTGTAAAAGATCAGGGGATGACAACAAATCCTACACCAACTCTTTTCTTTCTTGTAATGAAGCATCTTAGATCCCTGATAGAACGTGGTGACTGGGGGGGGTCACAACCCAAGCAGGATTGATAAGCATGCCTGAAATGATTTCACTGTCTTGATGATATCTCTCCATGTCTGAGAGGACGCCAGATGCCTGCAAATTCAATCTTGAAGTTCCATGTGGGAACCCAAGACCTGAAGAAGTACAGTTAAGATTAAGGTCTGCTTTCAACTGCTTAGAAACAGTCTCAGTGATACTTGCTACCCAGTTGTGCCAATTTACTCCTGAGAAGAGTAGTCCCGCTGGGATAAGCTGCAGATTCAAAAGGACAAAATTCTTTGCATCTTGATTACTGATTGGGATATCACCATCACAATTTTTTTCTTTCAGGTCTAGACTCATAAGGAAAAAGTTCCACAAAGCTTTTCGAGTACAAGGAATGAGATGTTGTAACCTGAAAAGTTACTGGAGTGCAGAATTACTGTAACTATTACTAATAGCAATGTTTATGGCATCATACTGAATTATCAACCACAAAAACACACCATTTTTTTGGTTTTAGACATGGATACTTATGCACAAAGTCAGAAAGAAATACATACCTTTCCAAAGGTTGCCTTGTAACCACTGATGTAACCTGAAGCACTCAGTACAGCACAACACAGAAGTGCATTACCCAGCTATCCACATAATGTAGAATCCATCTCAACATCACCATCAGATATCACTCACCTTTCACAGAACATACATCAAAGCAAGGAAATCTCTCTCTGCCTGCCCTCTCACAATGGAAAAAAAGAAAGTAATAATCTCCCTTACTAACCTCGTTTAATTCTGTTCTTCACCAAATTCCATACTAAATCAGCTGCCTACTCCAGAAATTTCTGTCTCATGAAACATAATGGTGTAATGCCACATTATCATTCCTCTGGTTAGAATTAGGGAAATACTCTCTGAACAATACAGTTGATATGTCTGAATATCAGGATAAACATATAGGGTGAACTAAATATTTGCATCAATCGGTGTGTAAGACGGTGAGAAAATACTGTATCTGATTAAAGCATAGTGTATGTTTCTACATGCTTTTCCCTTTCAGGGATCAACAGGATCCCACTGGGAGTGTATGCCTTCATTATTTTGCATGGTACATCTCCAAGTCACATTATTCAGCCCAAATGCTGAACGCACCTGGGAAACAGTATGTACAGTTACAGTGCCTCCTCTTGCCAATCAGACATATAACCAGAGACACATGGACACATGGAAGCGAATGTAGGATCTGATCTCCCTTGTATCATTTGGCACAACCTGTGTCATTCCATTGCTCCAATTAGCGCTTAAGCCAGAACAAACAAAACAAAAATACTGTAACACTGGGAGCTGGCAAGTAGTTTGTGTGACTGCAAAATAGCACCACTGGTCACAATCTAAAATAAGCTAAAGCAGGTCTTGCTAAAAACTTCTGTTAAACTTTCATTAAACTTTCTCATGCTAATTTTGGCCTTTTAAAATAAGCAGTCAATCTTAACCAATCTGTGCTTCATTTATCAGAACAGAAAAGCCTTACACATGACCCATTGTGTAATCTCAATCCCTATGAAACATGAATTATTACTTTGAGCTAATGTTTATCCATCTAATATTGTGACAGTAATCAAGCAGGGATAAAGCGTGTCAGGCTGAGAGCTCACAGGACTCATCTGGCTCAACTTCAGTGCTTACGCTGTCAAGAGATATGTCATTGTGGAAACCACAGCTGTAATTTACAAAACTCCATTTATATTTGTTATTGCTGTTATAGTCAGGGTATGTTAAGGGCAGACAAACTCCTACAGCTCTTCTGAAGAGATGAGGA
>NW_010322264.1:13480-72920 GCF_000700745.2 Antrostomus carolinensis
CACTGAATCTATCATAGGCTTTTAAAGTTGACACTTTCACATTCGTATTTCCCTACTGTTTATCTGCAACTGCATTCAAGAGGCTTGGCAGCTTTAGATTAGAAGTGATAGAACAAAGTACAGAAAGGGTCTACAGTGTTTTATCCCAGGTAGCAACTATGAATACCACAATAGCCACATCAAACTATGATGTATCACTGTAATATACTGTAAAAGTGTTACACACTTCTCTCTGTACATCTTTTCCATCACTAATGTTTACCTTATGCTTACAGTTAATGCACTAATGCATAACTGATTATCAGTGGAAAGTAGCATATAACTAAGTTTTTACACAAAGTCTAAGATTAGGAAAGGAACTTGACCCCTCCATAGACAGTGATGTGACTGCAGGACCATCAATCCAGAACTCCCAGACTGCATTAGATCCTCTGCCAAGAGTGCAAACTACTCAGTGGCAGTGTGCAGAAGTGGAATCAGGAGCTACTTTTTAACCCTCAGGTGTATTGAATTGTTTTGAAGGAAGATACTGCTTGCATTTAGCAGCTGCAGCTAGCAGATTAACGGAGCAGGTTTTGTGTTTGCTTTATTGAGAATCTGCTGCAGCTGCAAAGGACTGTCTGATCACTTCTGCACTCAGATTGTAAGCTATGAAAAAGCAGATGATACCAGAAAACGGTCTGGTAAACAAGCTGATCAGTTTTGCTAGACTAAAACCAAGGGCAATTTAGATTAAGATTGCTTCCCCAAACCACCACAGTGGATTTGTGAAAAGAGAAGGAGCTGGTTGTACTTTCTCTGCATAAGAAAGGATTGGCAGGATGACTGTTTGAGAGATCTTTTGAAATGTTCTTTCATAGGGTACAAGCTGAGAAACACAGAGACTTTAGGAAAAATTCTCTCTCCTGAACAATACTCAGGTAAATAACTCAAGTTAAAGGTAATTTAGCATCAGAGATACATGCCAGCAATTAATTGAAAGGGATAGCATATAAGCGATTATTTTTTTTTGTGTAGATGCTTCAAGCTGTTATTTTAATTGCCCCTTTTAATCACCAAAATCAGAGAGAATAAAACCATCTTTCCTCCTTGCTAACATGGGGCAGATTTTCCTACATGCAAATCATATTTGTCAGAGATACTCCCCCAAAGATTCTTTTTTCCCTACTTCTTTCTCACTCTCTCCTCTCCCTTTCACATGTGTTTCAAAAAACAAATGCTGATACCAAAGAAGCCAGGCCCTCCTGCCAACCACAAGCTTCCATCCCACTCCCATCCTCTCCCATAATGTCACCTTGTTCTTGTGAAAAATGGTACATTCTCTGCAGCGTGGATGGGCATGCTGTAGGAGGAGGAAGGCAGCTCTGAGGCGTGCAGCATTCTGGAAATACTGACATACCCCGCTCAAACTGGATGACAGAGCTGTTGAAATAAAGCTGCTATGTTCATGAGGGAACAACCCGTTTGTTTGGGTTTAGGTATTTGCTTCTTGTCTAACATTTATTTTCCATGTTGGGAGATTTTTGGGTCTCTAGTTTGAGTTGAGGAAGAAATAAGCTTCTCAAAGCTCTTTCAGTATATCTGCTAAAAATATAAAGAATATAGGAGATCAATTTAGATAATGAATTTAAGTTTTGTCAAAATAATCTCCTTGAAGCCCATGTTCAGAAATGTTTCAAAATAAAACTATCAATTTAACATTAACTATTTTTATTCCAGTTGTGTAAGACATTAGAAATTTGTATGTTTGCTAAGCTTATGTAAGTACTTTTTATTTATCATATACAAGCAAGACAGCATTATTTGGCTAACTTGGCTTCATCCATACAACTATTCAGAGATTTTAAGTAAAGCCTGAATCTCTTCTAGTCACACAGAGCACCTTTATAGTTTATGAGTATTAACAAGTATGAGGACCTGCAGCAGAGCAAGTGGTTTCAGTAAATGAACACCAAAATATGTTCTTTAGAAATCAGTGCATGATATCATACTGATTCCGAGACAGTGCTCTGATTCTGTGCACAACAGACATAAATAACAATTTAAGGAGAAAAAAAAAGCAATAACTTGTTTGAAAGAATTGTACAAAGATAAACTAGGGTAATCTGCAAGCTCTACAAGCCACAGATGAAAGGAATACTGTTCCATATCAATTGTTTTTATCTAGTGCTAGGGTTTGTGGTGTTGTATACATTATACTCCTGTTATTTAATTCCTGTAGCTTCTGTAGGATTTTTGCAGCAAAACTACAAATGATCAGTGAGTATTTTGGCAGGAGGTTCCTCTCTGACATTACCAGTCTCACTCCTTCTTTTGACACTGGCTGTGTGACAGACTCTCAGAGAAGAGAAGTAGGCATAAGTTTGTGCTTGCTCAGGGCTTATCTACCACTAGATGCATGAAGGTGATCAGAAGTGCCAGGAGCAATGACAAAGAGTTATGAAAAGGGAGATGGTAATTCAGAATGAGTAAAGAAAACATGTCCCTGTATCAACAATTTGAGTTTTACATCCAGTCATAAAAACTGGATAGTGTTCACTGTTCTGCAGAAGGATGTTTGCATAACTTTGTTCTCTTCTCTTGCTGAAAAGTGAGCTTTATCGCTGTGAAAGAAAGCTGTAGAAGACTGTAGAATGAAGATGATTTGACCTGTCCATTTCCATTATAGAATGTGTTAGTATGATTATCCGGTTTTAATAAATTGGGAAAAGAATGAAGGTGTGCAGCAACCTATTAACGAAGACAGAGCACTACAACTGCAGCAAGCCATGAGGCATCCAGACACCCTTCACATCCCTCCAAAGAGAAAGGACATGTAAAAGACACAATATGCTCTATTTACCCTTACTGTGCATATTATCATTCATGCAGTCACCAAGCTGTGCACCTGAAGCGTCTTATTTAACTTTCTGTACTTTCACCTTTTATTTCTGCTTATCTTTATCATGCTGTTAAAATAAAGAAGTAATATGCAAATCTGCATCAATTTGATGTTGATAAATACTAAGTGTTTTCACATAAGGAAGAACAATCTTATGTTACGTGCAGGAGTACATTAATGGCAGACACCACAATGTCTGCAGCAGTGAGGCCAAGGATCAACTGAAAAAAGAAAAAAAAGCCCAAAATCTCATTCAGTACGCCGACATATTCACTGAGGGATCATGTCCATCCTATGCAGTGAATGAGAGAGGAGCCCACTGGAAGAAAAATGACATTTTTTAAAAACCCCACATAATTATGATAACACAAACATAGGTAATAAATAAAACTATTTGAACTGCATGAATCTGTAATTTTAATACCATCTCTACTATGATTAATTGCATTACATTATAAAACAGGTGATTCAGCAGTTTAAGCCGTGGTTTGTAGCCTTGCATTTTCATGTTGATTACAGGTGGACATCCTTGCTCCAGCTCAGTCTCCTGAGACTCCCCACCACACACTTTTCTTGTCAGATTTGCTGCAGAATCTTCTTGTTTTTTACATTCCCCAGCAGAATGAACTTTTATGCAGAACCAGCTTAGACAGCAACACAAAAAAGTACTTAAGAATATGAGAGATGTTGTTTTTTCCCTTTTCAACATCTCCATGCTTTGATATTCCTTCAATTGATTACATACTTGTAGATTTTATGTTCTTTCATACTTCAGTACGACAAATACTGAAAAGCAGTGGTTTTAACAATACAAAAGCAGTAATTTTTAATTTAATTGGTGTTAATTTACAGTTGGACTACACCTTGTCATACGTAATAAAAAATAACTGTGGGTTTGAGTGTGTCAATGGAAAGTGAAAGTGATTTTGTGGACTTTAAAAAAGTTGCTTTTTATTTTTAACATGACCCAGGACAGGACTCAGATAGAGGAAGATATTAAAGTCAAAGGGTACACAGTAAGACAGCAAGTGAATGCAAAACTTCAATCAAGTATTTTAAGTTGCACTAAACAATTCCAGTCTGTAGACAACATAGCTGCTTTCCAAAGAAGACACAGTACACACTTGCAATAACTCAGTTAACTACAACTGCTCTTATACATACCAACCTTGGACATAAAAATGCTCATTTTCAAAATAAAATCTTAAATGTAAGTGAATACAAAAAAAACCCAAAACCCCACCAAGAAAGATGTGATCAAGATGTTCAGCAGATTACATATATGTAAAATAGCAATTTTTCAGTAATAGGCTGGACTAGAAATATTAAGGACAGAATATAAGAATTCAACTAACAGATGATGAACTGAAAATGTGGAGTGATAATTATAATTCTGATTTAAGGCAGCAGAAAACCTAACATTGGTTTATACCAGGATAGTTCAAAATCTCACTGAATAGTTTGGCAGTCTCCTTAAGAGTCCCCAAAAGAAAGGCACAAAGCTCACAGCTCCTTTAAGACGCGTGTTATAGTATGTAATCCTTGTTTTGTTAGGTTTCATGTTTTGTTCTGAAAGATATTTCTGAACACATTCTCATCCTTTTCTTCTTTCAAGTAAAAGTGAAGATGGTTGCTGGCACCTCCCCAGAACAGGGTGGTATATAAACAGCCTAAAAGGTCATTTTACTCCTTTGTGACATAAATTGCTTCATCAGCCAAAATTTCCAGACTGCCACAGTAGGAAAAGCAACAGGGTGGACGTACCTGAACAATCTGTCTTAAGCTATTTTAGTAATTCTTATGGGTCAATTTCACTTTCAACTAAATTAGTTACATTACAAATACTTTCATATTGGCCTCATAACTGGAAGTCAAGGCTCCAATTAACTCTTGAGTGCTGTATAGCGATGTTTATGCAAAAGGCAGGATTCCAGACTCAAAACACTGGCAGATTAAAGTAAAAAATCAGTGGCTACTTAAGACTCAGAGAATTGTGTTCTTAGGAAATATTTACCTTTGGAGACCTAGATAACTTATTGTTATCTCTCTTTTGTACAGTACATTTATCTCACCTGGTGGACTCCCGTGCCCTGCTGCAGCTGTAGCAATAGCAAAAGCAGAAGCAGGAGAAACTGAACAGTGGCTGTTGTCAGCAGTTTGTACTGTAAAGGGAAGAGACAGAGAAAAGTTTACAACTTCTACATACTTTTCATATTTTTCAAGTTAAGTAACAATAATACTTAAAATCTTCACTAATGTTTATACTTTGTGAACATTTTATGTTTTCACTGCCAGATGACTTTATATTAAAAGAAATAAAAATACCAAAATCGTATTTGTGATTCAAGTTTTATTTCCAGGTTGGTATAATTAATCTTGCTATGGAAAAAACTGTCTAAGACACTATCGAGGTGAGGAACAAGCAGTTACCAAACAGAAAAAAAAAAAAAAAAAAAAAAAAGACAAAAAAAATGGTGTAGAAAATGAACCTAAATGAAAAATCATGTTAGACAACTAAGCATATTAACCAACTTCTGATAACTAGATTCACATATTTTCCCAGGTCATTGCCTAGGATGAGTACAGTTTTGCATGATTCATCAAACTTTCTCTATAGGGAGTCCTGTGAACATTGCCCCTGAAAGTACTCAGGTAATATTGCACTGTTCCCCACAGTTTCCAACTCTCAAATCTTGCCATCTCACCACAAATGTGCCCAATAACAGAAGGTTACTATTGGTCTAAAATTAAAGTGTCTCAGCAACTTATTAACAGTTGAGAAGCCTCTGCCCTGTTTTTGTTGTTTTAATCTCAGGCATGAAATAACTACCCAGAAATCTGACTTGTGTTCACAGATGTAGCTCACAGCTCTGCTAATGACTTCAAAGAGCCACGTGAGAGTTATTTGAGGAGCTCCAGCTCTTCACTTTTCCTCTTCAATTGAGCAGTTTATTCAAATTTTGGAACGAATTATGTGGCACCATCTGTAAATGTTCTGTGTTACACAAAGAATCAGACAGTCACTCCCCATTGACAATAATGGGTGCTGTGTATTTCACTACTACATATGGTGCCCAAAATACCTGAGAAATAAGGAAAATACCAGCAAAAACACATTATTCAAACATTACTCATTTCTAATATCCTGTAAAGACTACAGCTACAGTATTTAAACTATTTAAAGTGACTGACAGAGGCAGGAAACATCAAGTTTGTACCTCCTGGCTGACGATAGCGGAGATGACGTGGTGTCGAAGGGGATCTACATGGGGAAAGCTCTGTGGTATCCACTGCTGAGGTGCTTTCAGGAATTGTCCGATCCACTGACACAGATTCTAGAACTGCTGCTTTAAAAGAGGATAAATGTTAATACTGGGATGATCATTCATAATCTACAACTCTTTAGTGTATATATGATATGATATGATATGATATGATATGATATGATATGATATGATATTTATTATATTGATAAAAATGAATACAAACAACTCACAATAATTCCTATGTCAATCATAATATTAATACATTATATTATATTACCATATTTATGAAGTATAAGTGTTTTCTGAAAATATCAAGAGGCCATATGAACTATAGTATGGGGCACAGAGTATAGTTAAATTAGTTTGTCTAAACTATGGAGTGCCTTCTACAGAGTACGTGGGTGACGCAGGACTCTCAGGGTGCAAACAGCAAAAGACAGGAAGTCTGCAAATGATCAGCTTTGAGCAATCTGAACTGTACTGCATTGATAAAAAAGAATATGTACATCAAAGGGCACTTCACTGAAAGGTAATGTTTAAAAAATGGCCATTAACTAATAGCACTTAATACCAGTGTTTCAATACCAACCTTGTACCACTAAATAACATCTCACACAAAGTTGTTTACATTTAATCTGTAATTTACAGTTGTTTAAAACAGTACTGCTCCTCAAACTTGCCATGAAACTTTTGCATTAAGAAGACTCAGTAATAATTATCCTCTGGATGGAGTTAAAGGACTGGGAAAGTTTTGTACCAAAGACATAGGCCCAAAAAAGCTCATTAATAAAGAACTTGATGAAAACTAGGAAGCTGTCAGTTTTAAAAGTAGCTTGGATAAGACTGCACTTTAAGTCAGCAGATTATGCAGTGAAATGTACATGTAATAAGGATACTTGAACTCATACATTTTAGATGAGCTGGGGAAAATAATCCTTGTTGGATAACTATGTGTAATCAAAAACTGCCCAATAAAATGGCCAAACAGCACTAGGGAGCAGATTATTCCATGGAGAAGATCTCTATCAGAAGAATAAAAAAGGAATGGCAGAATTACTACTTCTGAAATGAGGAAAAACAAGCTGATAAAATATATCCTACATTTGATAGGAATGACAACTGTGCCTGCAGCATAAGTACTGTATATATAAAAATATATATAAACAAAAACTTTGGAAAACAAAAACTTTGGAAATAAACAATAACTTTGGAAGTAGGCAAAGCAGGCAGAAATTCCAGGATGTAAATGGACAACATTCCAGCAGAACAACCATCACCATAACTCTGGGAAACAGAATTTGTATGGTTATATTGGATTTGGAGTAAGCCATAGCTGTTTTCTTGGAAATCCGGCAGTACCAGAGCAACAGTATTAACTGTAATGGGGTGGTGGCTCCTGATTAAATAGAACTGGTCTCCTCACCCAGAAAACTTCAGGAACAAAGTAATGTGTTACATGTGAAAGGAAACATGCAGACCCATTCCCATTCTCCTTGTGAGATTTCTTTTTAAACTTACTCCTCTTCCTGAACATGCTATACACAGCTGAGTGACAAAAGGACATTCCCCTGCAGAACAGAGCTATCTAGTTGCAAATTCCTCCAAATTGAGTGCAAACTGTTCGGCAGGAGATCCCCAAAGGGACTGGAGACACTGCACAGCTGGCAGTTTAGCATTTATATGAGCTTCTTGCCATTTCCAAATGTTCCTCATGCTGCCCACATGACACTTCCAGCTTTGATAGACTAGGACACAAAATCTGAATACCTCTGCAAAAATGCCTGGTGCTAACATTAGGCCAGAATAAACTAGTCTTTAATAGTTTACTTTACAGTATATAGCAAAACTCGTTACACTTAAGACTGCATTTACCTGTGTACCATTAATTTTAATGCATGGCCTGTACATTGGGACATGCTGTGCTATTACATTGATTTGGATGTAGTTACACGAGAGCACAAGAAGAATTTGCCCAACTCTACATAGTAAATACTATATTTTTTTAATATATAAATAGTCTTTTGCACTATTCATTTAAAAACATCCAGCATACAGAAATACACTGATTAAGTATAACAGCCAACTAGCATTTTATGACAGCATAAGGCATGGGCAACCATAGACTCCTATAATGCTAAGGTGGCTAACTTGCCTGTTAAAAGATTTTCTGTTCAACAATAGACATTGTACAGACTACATTCTGTAAAAGCAATCCCTCTGCATAACACAACATCAAATTTCTTACCAGTTCACTTATTTCAATTCATCAGTAAGGAGTAGACATAATGCTTCAATCATGTTTTTCTTAACTTTCTATTAAGTAATCTTTTTCTTCTTTCCTCTTGGGTTATATAAATTTTCATTGTTTCAGTACTTGCAAGTAAAACTGAGCTACATTTGGCTCAGATTAACATTTCAAATTCCTCAGACTGTAAGTCAGGCAATGTAAGGCCATTTCTAAACATGAATTTTTATTTCCTCATCTTCTGTTTAATGTAACAACAATTCAAAAAATTACTATATACTTCTATTTCAATTCAGAGAAAGACCATCCCCTCCACCCCTAAAAAGCAATGAGAGATAAGCACGTACTTGCACAGCCTATGAGATTAGAACTACTTTCCTGCTTTGCTATCTATATGTACAACAATCCCACACCAGATGTGCAAAGTGAGGCTTGTATCAACTAAGGTTAGCCCTCTGGAAGTAGCACCTATTCCAAGGTACCTTATACAATCCATAGAGGAAAACAGGCATTTGCACAGGAGCAATTAATCTATTTTAGACATCTACCTTCTGGATGGATAGCAAGCAGGTGGTATGAATCTCACCAGTGTACCAAGTGCATCACATAAATTATTACTTTGGATTAGTGATGAAATCTTTCTAGAAAACTAGCTTTTTAACTTAATATTTTACTTCCTGTAGTAATGGTACAACTCCACAATCTGTCACCTCAGGAAACACAACTGGCATAAAACTTTTCCTTCTGCCCTTCTCCTAAACACTCTGTGGAAGAGAAAACAGACAAGGCCAGTCTGCCATACTGCTATTCCTACAAAGAAGCAGTGGAAACAGACAATCCATCGCAGCTTAGAGAAGTAGAAGCAGACAACTTATGGTGATCAGGAGAAAACAAAAAGACATAGAATCATAGAATGGTTTGGGTTGGAAGGGACCTTTAAAGGTCACCTAGTCCAAACCCACCTGCAGTGAGCCTTCAACTAGATCAGGTTGCTCAGAGTTCCATCCAACCTGACCTTGAATATTTCCAGGGATGGGGCATCTACCACTTCTCTGGGCAACCTGTGCCAGTGTTGCACCACCCTCATTGTAAAAAATTTCTTCCTTATATCTCTCCTAAATCCCCCCTCTTTTAGTTTAAAACCATTGCCCCTTGTCCTATCACTACAGGCCCTACTAAAAACTCTGTCCCAATCTTTCTTACAGGCCCCTTCAAGTATTGCAAGGCTGCAATAAGATCTCCCTGGAGCCTTCTCTTCTCCAGGCTGAACAGCCCCAACTCTCTCAGCCTTTCTTCATAAGAGAGCTGTTCCATCAGTGCGATCATTTCTGTGGCCTCCTCTGGACCTGCTCCAACAGGCACATTCTCAGCAGTAATCTGATAAAAGCCAAGCCTACCTTAGAGACTACCTCATTTATCAAAAGTAACATTCACTATTTTGTGGATATGTAATACCTCTTCGAATGCTTCTCCTCAGCTTGTTACAGAGGTCAACACGAGGGTTCTCCAAGCCGTCCTCTATGGAGCCAGGGCTTTGCTCAGGAGAGGAGGGCCCTTTGCTAAGGTCCAGTGGTACTTTGCTACCTGTTGGTGGTGGGGAGGTGGCCGGGCTGTAGCTCGAGGTAGGACTGCCCATCACAGATGAAGTAGAGAGGTCAAGGGCACCGATTCTTGAATTCAATGGTGAGGTCAATGACAGTTTTCGGGTTCTGACAGGTGAGGAAGTTCTGGAGAGTGACAATGGAGGAGGAGAAGAAAACTTTCGACAGAGATGTGGTGACTTCCCATCAGCCAGGTACTCTCCTCTGTTGTTTTGGCTGGTAGCAAAGAATAACTCTAAAGACCTAAGAATAAGAAACAAAAAAAGCAATAGATGATAACAAACACCAGATTTAAGTGAAAACACTAACAAATTTTGTGCAAATTTGCATAGCACTGCAAAATCTGTGACACTCGGTTCTCAAAGCCTGTGCAGAAAGTTGAGTCAGACGTGCCTAAAAACTTACATCCTATTTGCAAAGAACTTTCTCCTTAGATTATTTATAGAACTGAAAATCATGGTGCAAAAAAACTAACAACAAATGGCACCATGATAAATCCTCAAGAAACCCGTATCAGAAGGAAAAAAACCCCAGAGCTCACCTGACAGGAATGGAAGTGAAGGGCCGCCTGTATATGTCTGAAAGCTTTTCCAGTACAACAGCTGCAGTAGTGAATATGCGGTAAGTATGCAGGAAAGTATTCAGAAAATCGATACTTAGAAAGCGCAAGTCTGTGAGCCGCTCCAAAAGGCGCTCGACGCTTGCATAACGGATTTGGGGTACTTTGCAGGAATTCAGTGTTTTGCTGAAGCAGATATCAATGTCATCTCTATGAAGGCGAGCATCAGATCTACACAAAAATTAAATTCAGAACATTTTACAAAAGAGGAAGAGTGATTATGGTACTTCAGCTGCTCCTGTCAACATAGAAGCAGCAAATATATATTTAATCAACACAAGAAAACCATCAATCTGTGGCAATACCTGCTTCCAAAACTAAGCAAATTTAAATTTTATTTTTGGCAAATAATTAATTTACATTTCTGTAAACCACTTATGATGCTTAAATTTCTGAAATGGAAGAGAAGGCAGAACAGTACCCTCTTGTTTCTTTCAGGCTGTTGTGGTCGGTAGTCCAATATTACTAGAAGCTCACTATAATATACTGACCGTAATTTTTCATGCTGGGATCTACTTTTATCTAAAATAAACTAATGGACTCTAGCAAAGAGAACGAAATTAACTCCTTAGCTAAGCTTAAGGCTCATCTGCAAGGCTCATCTGCACCTGTGCTCAGTCTTCAAGAATTACTTTTTTTTAAAAAAAAAGACAAAGGGAACAGCATGAAACATCTCATATTTCAAAGCAGAAACCATGGAGAGGCTTTGTTTCAGTGAAAAAAATAAAAAGGACTAATTTTTGTGCAGACATCAAAACAAAACCCAGTTATTTACATAACCCTACTCATGACGGTTTTTTCTAAATTCAGTTTTCTTTAATTTTTTGAAGGCTTAGTTTGTAAAAACCCAGCATACATACTAAGTAAAGCATCTTTCAATATTGCTTATATTTTTGTTAAACATGATTGGATTTTCTTAGAATACAATACAAAGATATTCCACACAGCACTTCATAAAAGAAACAACAACAAAAAATATTCTTTCGTAAGTTGAGTCCTCAGAAAAGCGGCAATATTTTTTTATTTCATCCAAAGACACCTGACTCTAAAAGTCAATGTGTGCTAAAAGTCAGATGAGTAAAATCTCAGAAAGAGAACACCAAATTGTGTCTGTTGTTAAGATCCTGTATGTTTTTTAGAACTAAATTTCTTTCTCTTGACATTGGGATTAAGATCTTGTTGTACTCTACAAAGTGAGAACAGATGAATGTGTTTTTAACATTCAGCAGGTAACAGAATTGTTTACGCACTGGTGAGTTCCCGGAATCAAACTGAAGACAATAAAATGCCTTCTTTCCAGGGATCAAAGGTATCTGCTTTAACAGTGTATCCACAGATGCTATCTCTTTTTCATTTCTAAACACAAAGAGAGGAAACAACTAGAAAAGAGGCATTTGAGAAACCTTCATGTACAGAGTACATCCAAGAGAGAGGAATGGCCTAGTGACAGGTAACAGTAGGAAAGGAAATACTTCTATCCTATGTTCTATCCCTAAATATTTATATTGGACAACAGTAGGTAAAACTCACGTAAATACAGATCTGTAGGGGATCAAGCAGTAAAATTGTGTTAGAAATTTGGAATCATGTACTGAAAATTGCTGTCTACAAATAAAAATGTTTATTACAATAAATGATTGAAATAATCCAAGGCTGAAGGAAGCAGGTTTATGAACAACTACGTTACCTTGACTTGATTATGAGAGAAAATATTTTTTTCTCAGAAATAAGAGAAACAAAGGGAAGAAAAATTTTGGCCAATACAACAAAATACCTTAGAAAATTATACTCATCTGCAGTCACCTAAATTTTCAAGGCATAAAATATACTCAATAAAATCATGAGTGGTATGACAGAGAAAAGCTAACAGAGAATGAAAGTGTTCATCTGAAGCATAACTGAAGGCAACTTCACAAATAATAGAAAAATCTGAGCTATGATTCTACATAGTCCAATACTGTGAATTGAGAGTTCACCATTTTGAATCATCCCTACCATTTCAAGAAAGATTTGAAAAGATACTTTTTGGGATGTAGAATTAATTACATTCAACAAAAATGAACAAAAATAAATTAAAATGTTGTATTTTCTTTTGTTAGAACTTTAATTAAAAAAACCCAACAAGCTATTGTGTTCAGTGGGAAAAAAAAACTGCTGCACTTACTTGATCATATGTGGCACCGTGACTTTAGAGTTTTCTTCGAACACTATTGTCATTAAACCATTGCACCTTATATTATCAATGCACTGTGGAAATAAACATTGAAAACTTGGAGTCAAAACATGGGGTAAGAGGACTTAGCTCCATATTTTTCATATCACTATAAGCTTAAAGCATAGCTTTTACAAGGCATGGTCTGATTGGTACAAGGTATTTTCATAAATTAAAAGCAGTGATGTAAGAATTATACAGGACTTGCTTCTCTAGTCTTCTGCTTCTGATTTGCACATTTCCAAGTTCATACCTCTTTACCAGCACACTCAGGGTATTCAGCTCAGCATCCACATGATTAAGTATTTTGAGTTGGAAGTGAAATTTCCTTTGAAGTTCCTTTGTAATGGAACAAAATTAATTATCTCTAGCATTTCCTGAATGAGTGTTAAGTTTGGAAAAAACACTGCAACTTAGAATACTTTACACACAAATGGATAAGCTAATACCTTAACCTTTAAACTGTCCAGAAAGACCAAAGATAAATATAAACAGCTGCTAGAAACACACTTGTAAAAACAAATTCAAGCGGTGCTCTTATTGTGAAATATAGCTATGTAGATGCTGTCCAAGGAGTTCCTTGCAAGCTCTTGTACAAATGTTTTGGGCTAAGTATTAGAAGCTGGAAAGAGGCTTCTGGGGCATGGTCACAGCACATACTGCTTTAGAAATTACAGGCTGTCCTGTGGTCAGTAGAAACCTACAAACTACGGGTGTGTACGCTGTTCTTCAAGCCTCAAAGCAGCTCAGTGCTGGGGGCACACAGGGGTAGCTCAAAGCCTTTTGTACACCATTGTTTTCTGGTTTGTACTTTTATGTAGTTCAGATAACACAGCACCACAAACTTTGCTCTTGGAAGTCAGCAGAGAGTCTGCCAGTGGAGCAGGTTTATACAGTCTGCAACAAGTACCTGCTACCTAATACTACAGGACTCCTGCCTTTACTATATCTATATCTAAACATCTAGTTTTATTTGTCAAGTGTTATACATACATACATACATACATATATATATATAAAAACCCATTATTTCTTTACGTCAATAAAAAGGCATTTCTAAAATTAACATATACATTTACCTTGACTTCAAGAATAAAAATAGTCTGCTGGCTTTGGAACACATAGCAAAATAACGATTGATGTCAGACTGGTCAAACAAGATAATCAGAGGCCTCTTCAGGTTTAAAATGTATCTATGGAGCTATACATTTAAAACATGATCTATGTAGCTACATTTGTTTTTAAATTATTGTATTTAAGATTATTTGAAAAGTGCAGTTGTAACAATTGACTTTACGATTTTATCAAATCGTTACCTAAAAACACTGAGAAAAACACATCTAATAAAAAAATGTTATTTCCCCCACATGAACTCCAAATGTTGGGAAGAAGCCCTTAGCATCAATCATAAAACTGCCTGAGGTAATTCAGGACTGTTATCCTTAGTCTGCACAGGTCTCGTATTTTATCACCTGCTATCATTCTAACTAAGGAATGAGTGTAACGGGGATCTCGGGCCGAAGGACGAGCAGCTCAAATTAGAAGAGGGGAGGCTTCTTCAGCATCAACAAAGCCCATGCATTTTTCTTAAGTGTATGGTTTGCATCAAAAGAATATAAATTCAAGAAGCCTCACTAGGAACATATAGACAAATATGACTTATGTATCTTATGCATATATAATTTAGTAAGATGCAGAATTCTGGATGCCAAGACTAATGCTGTGAGTGAGCAGCAACTACATGTGCTTTTTTTACTTGCAAACATAGAACACATATTTACCAAAAAACCCCTTTTTATATGCCCTTTTTGTTAGCTATGTTCTCCTTGAGGCTTGTAGCCAGGGTTAAAAATTAAAAAATGCTTCAGGGTAGGCAATCTTTATGGCAACGTTTCTGCTGGCAATGGGCTCAGTCAGAAACACAATTTGGTTTTCAAGAGACCAGAGATCTCAATTGTTTATAGGGGTTATAATCCATTATCCAAATTTTCAGCCCAAATTTTCTTTCTTCAGCAGAACACAGGTGCCATGCTTCTTGCCTTATTTTCTTCTTTCTTGCTCTCCAGATGGAGTATAAGCACAAAGTCAACTGACTTGATTGTAAACAATGGTACAAATTTGTGCCCCAAATGTCAGTGCAGTCTGCACAGCACTCATGCCCCTTCGTACTCCTTTTTTTCTTTTAAGCTGATGCTTATCCCCTCAGCATCTCTTGCCTCTCTTCCTTGGTAAGGCTGGAGAAGCTTTTTCAGCCTCACAATGATAAGAGATCTCAGTTTTCTCTGACTTTCACTTATAAGCTTTTCACTTTTCCCCTGACACCACAGTAGCGTTGTTTGGAGCTGGAGTGGCTTGGAGAAGACCTGACTTTTGGAGGCAAACCCAAACTCTAATCTCTAGTCTATGTGGATTGTAGACAAGTTTCTAATTTACTTTTATTATTATTTAGGCTAAGGGACTTATTTCTGGACGTCTCATGTTCCAGGCCAATTCTTAAATGGTCTTTCCTCTCCAACAAATAATTCCAATACTTTTACATGTCAATGGAATGACATAATTCACTGAAAATACATTTTCTAAAAAATTATCCAACCAGGTCTGTCTGTAAGATCTGTATGCACCAAGCTGCAGCTCATACCACATTGAGATTTTTAACTTTGTATTTTTGTTCCTTTAAAAAAGTTAGTTCAGAAGAAAGTAACTCAGAATACATCTTTCTACTCATTATTATGACAATTCATTTGGAGATGTTGCCAGCAATGGTAGCACCTTTAGAAATCCATCAAAGTCCACACTGATATTTGTCTAATTACTATTCCTCTTGAAATCAATAGAGTATAGGACTCTAATTCACAACTACGAGAGATCTATGTACTTCTTGGTTGCATGCATAAACAAAGAAGCAATAGCTTTAATTCAGATCTGGTTACTTGAAAGTCCAGGTTTTTCATAGTGCTTTCAACTTCTTTCCCAAATAGATTCTGATAAAAGTTTGTCTACTATGTTTTTAGCCAAAAGCACTAAAAAAAAAATATATATTTTCATCCCTAACATTGAAGTATTTTAAAACATCATTTTTCTTCATTCACAACAGACATTTCCTGCATACTGTCAGAATGCTTAGTAATTATTTATAATGGCTTGTTAGTATTCTTTTTGGTGGAAAACAGAGTTTATCTCATTTTCGCGCCGCATGGGATATGATTATTGCTGTGATATGGTATCATTTTCACTCTCAGGACTCTCAGGTGTTTTTGATCTGTATGAAAATTAGGAACAAACAAAGAGCTATCCTTCTTAAATCAAAATATGTACCTGGACAGACTCTCCTTAGACATAAAAATGACTACCATTAGTATCATGTTTGTCAACTGCCAGTTTTTTATTTTATATCCTATCTCTCTCATTGAGTAACATTTCACTGGTGACTCAAATACAAAGACAGAATTTTGAGGAAAACAGGTAACACTAAGGGTTGTTCATACATTTCACTGCAAATCAACCATCCACAAATCAACATTCCTCTCTTGGGTTAGTTTTCAGAAATACAGATTAAATTAAAGATCTCAATACAAACAAGATAAAGAATCCATTAAGCTACCTGACTTATATCACTTGTCCATGCAGCCTTCTCCTGTCGTGATGGGGCTAAAAGGACAACAGTAAAAGGAGGAGCATCTGTAGGTTCAACTGCAAGCTTGAAATCAAGGTGTCCAAAGACTTGTCCAGATCCTTTTGCTTTATAGCCAGAGGAAGGGGAAAAAAGTCAAAATGTGAGACTTCAGACTACAAGACAAAGAAAATAATGGTTTCACTTAAGATGGAAGTTACTTTAAAACATCTCTCTGACAAAGAGCAAATCCAATTGGGGATCCAAAACTCATTTTGTTTTTTACATACACCAAATACAAGTTGCAAGTATGCAATACTGGGAGTTGCTATACATTACTTTTAAACATACTAAATAAGGCTAAAGTCCTCCTAACAGTTCTATGCTGATATACTCTCAGTTTACTAGAAGTATCACTGAAATTAATGAACCTACTTTCACAATTCAAGTGCAAAACTTGCCTAAACTGCAGGATGGAAGCCAAAATGAGTAACAATAAAATCAGCTTGGGAATGTGTTTTGTTCTTTCATTTGAACAAACTTGCAGTCAAGATTTGTAGGGCATCCAAGACAAAAACTTTCCACTAATTCTGCCAACCCACTCAACCCCCATGTATTTATGAAACTCAATTAACTGATTCTTCTTTTAAGGTATATTTTTTTCTTTCCAAGATCCTCTGGGTGAAGTTGTATACAAAAGTCAGCAAATAATTTGTCACATTTCTTCAGCCAGTCTACTTGAAAATCCCATGTGGGATGTCAACAGCAAGAACAAACATCACAAAACAAACCCTCATCTAAGCCAGCATGCCCATTATTAAAACATCTATTCTACCGCATCAGTTTAACACTGTATACCTGCTGTTTCATGAAAGGGGAGAACACACCAATTTTCTCTTATGAAAAATAAACAAAGGGTAGCAATTTTAAGAAACTAGAAACTGTAATTATTACAAACAGCTGAATTTAACTTACAATCATCATCACTGGCATCTGTCTCCTCGATCAGTGTGCACTCTATTAAAGACAGAACACCACCTGTCTATAAAACAAGGACATTTTTCACAAATTTAGACTTTTCCTTCCATTTCTCATTACAGTTATTTTTAAACTTTTATATACCTTACTCTTAAGATTTTACATAACTCAGAACCCTCAGGAAGATACATGAATTTCATTATGCACTTTTTTTCCTCAAAAACTAAACCCAGATAGATTAAATATAACATTTTTCTTAATCTAGCAAATCAATAATACAGTCAAATGTACAAAATGTCTTTCATTTTTACTACACTACAATTTAATCTCACATACAGACTTGTTCACAAGTTTCAAAAGAGGTAACTAGAATTTCATCTTCTAAATTTAAATTAAATGTATACAAGACTTTTTCAAAGCTTCAGTTATACCCCATTTACTTTGCGAAGTACCTCAACTATCCAAGAGGCGCAAGGTGAGAAAGCATATGAAGAGTCTTAATAATCTCTCAGAAACACCTTATCAAATTAAAACTCTATTCAACATAATTCACTCTGTAAACTACCAAGATCTCTTTATTAATAAGACAACACTATGAAAGCCTGCTTTTCAACAAATATAACTAGAGGGTTCATAGAAGAGCTTTCAGTTTAAGAGAATGTGCTGTTCAGGAAAACAGAACTGACTTTTAAAATTAATTTTATTAGAGCTCTGGAAAATATTCTTTGGTATTCTTTGGCAATTCCACATGGCTGTACTGGCTGATTTATGCATTTAAAACTGATCTACATTCAGTGCTAGCTTATGCAAAAAGACACATCGATGTCTTGTTTCTAACCCCAACTTTATTTGAATTCCACAGTTCTAGAAAAAAAAAATGTAGATAGCAAGAACTTTGGCTGAAGTCTATCATTCACAATGAGAAGACAAAACAGTAAACTACTGTGCATCACCTCACTTCTGTTTATAACAACACATGGAAATCTCAAGTTTAAGCCATGAAATACAAAATAATTGAAATTTCACTAAAACTGTGTTTTCATTTTGTAAGTTGAGTCATAATGTAAAGTCTGTACCTTGAGAAGATGGAGTTTTCCTCCTGAACTCCTTGTACAAATTAAAAAATGTTTTGTAAATAAGAAGCACTGCCTTTCTCCTTCTTTCTTCAAAGATAATGATCCCAGACGAACTTTACTAAGTTTTCCCCTCTCAACTGAAGGGACTTGAATAAGGGAACCTGATAATAAAGATGCAAAATTTACTGTACTATAGTAATATGTAGTAGGCAATGTTTAAAGTGTTAATGCATTGAATATTATTATATTAATTAATGAAACTTTTCATTCTAGTAAGTACCAATATACATCAGCATATATTTTAAACACAAGTCAATCATCTTTTTTTGCACAAGTTCACTTTGTTTTTTATGATAGACTCAAGCAAGTACAGTCTCAATTAATACTTATATACATGGCAGGATTAGATCTTGGGCAAATTCTCATGCAATTTAAACAAACTAATAGCACATTGATCAGAAAACGAAGCCGAGCAGCAAACCACTTTTGGCAGCTGCTAGACTTGCAAAAGAAAAAATAACAGGATTTGAAGGAAAAGATTTTGTGTATGCGAGTATGCCTGGGTGCAAGAGAGATGGAAACGGAGCACATTTCTTCTTCTTATCTTATACTGCATAATCTTCAGTGCTCCACAGCTCATCTAAAATGTGTTACCAGTAAAACACTTCTGAACTAAATTGAACCTGGTTACATAAGTCTGAGTTTGTGCTCTGCAGAACTCCAGACTGGGGACAGCTTTGCTTCTCTGCTTTTTCATACCTCAAAACCAGTCTCTGACCAACTTTTCCAGATTGATACCACCATGTGTATCACTTCCAAATTAGGATCTGGAGTTAAATCTGGTGGTGAAGCGCTATTCCTCTATATATCAAAGGGAAAGATTTTATGATACAACTTGTTGTTACCAAACAGGGCAGCCAAGAGACCTCCTAATCTCATTCCCACACATCTATCCCTACTACCACTCTTACACTGGCTCTCATCTTATTTCAACATTAGCTAGCTAATAGAGCTAAACCAGCAGGAAACTGAGGCTACAAAGAAGTAGCTCATTTAGCTCCCTGATATGCCTCACTACAAGGTCAAAAAATCACCAGTGATGATGCAAAGGAAGTAACAGCAGCAGAACAAGCACCAGGCAATGGATATTGGCCTGCCTCTTTAAGAGGCAGCTATATCGAAGCTCAAACTAGTAGCAGCATCGTGGTACAATGCAAGCCTGAAAGAATTCTCCATGAAATATTAGATTAGTATTTCTTACTCTACATTGTCAAAAAAATTATCTTGTTCAAAGTTCACATACACAATCTTAAACTAACAAACAGAGAAATTAAGGTAACTGAGACAGCTACTGTTTATCTACCTTTTTCTACACTTAGATCTATATTTAATTAGCCTTAAGTTATTAATATATTTGAAACATATACTGTCTGGTATAGCAGAATATACACCAGTAAATCTGCAACAGAACAGTGTTCTTCACAGTCAATTCACATTTGAACTAAATGTGTACAATTTGATTTATGTCACTGCAACAGAACACTGGAGTAAAGCTATACTCTAGAAATTTGCAAAGGTCTGGAACATTTTTTAGGTTCACTTAAATTCTGATCGAATCCCAGAGATACTTACTGGTAGTTGTACATTTCCCCTGGACAAAACAGCCTACCTGCCTCAGCTGTGAAAGACAGGAAGGAGATCATTCCCATCTGTTGGAACTGTGACTTTTCCATGTTACACCAACTGCCCCATAGGTCCCATTGCAAGGCCAAAAGTGTATACAAAACAATTCCCAACCAACTTCCCATCACGAGTCCCAGTGTCATTTTTCTCCTGATATTCCCTCTACACATCTAGGGTAACAATAACGGACCTGCATGTTTCATTTCTGCTTTGCTTCTTAGAATAGAAGTATCTATAATTGTGACACACTTACAGGTACAGCTTTATGGGTAGCTTTCATTTTATTTTTTTTTAATTTTCATTAGAATGTTTCCAGGAATACCATATTCTGTTCTGCTAAAATGGGCTGACAGTTTATTGGTGTTCTTGTATGGGGCTGAAATGTTATTGTTTAATAAGGTAAATCAAAATAAACTAGATTTTTTTAAATGCAGAAAAGAGGGACTGCATTATCTCTCTTTGATACTCAATATTTACAGAGAGAAACACATCTCCTATATGTGCTGCACGGCTGACATCAAGCAAGGACCTCATGCATTCCCATCATGCTTTAGTGATTAACGAAACTGGGCATTTGCCCACCATGCATTCTAGTACAGATTTCCTCTTAAGGAAAAAAACAGTCACCATTGGTCAATGTAGAGTTGCAATGAGCAAAGTGAGGCTAATTTTAGAACATTTGTTAAGAGTATAGTTTGGACAACCAATGTAATCTCAGGAATTTTTATCCAGCTACAGACCTAAACACTTCCAGTACTTCAATACTCTGAGAATTGTCACTCTGTTAAGTCTTTATTCAATCCACTAGAATATATTTCAAAATGTATACAAAGCCAATTAATTACCAGCTGTGTATATGGCTCTATCAAATACCAAATGTGCTGCTGAGGCTGTCTAGAAAATATGTCATGCAGGGGATGCACCTACATTACATTCCTAGCCTCTCCTAAACACATTTAATGCTTTTCAGACACAAAGCAGCTTTTACCCAGTCAAAACCTTAGGCTACAGATCTGTAGTTACTGTATAGAAACTCACTAACTTGTTTCAAAAGATCCAGAAGTAAATTATATAAATGGGAGAAAAATAAGCTTCAGTTATAAAGTTTCCACATTTGCTGTTTTAACATTAAAATAAACCCCATCAAATAAGAACTGCAACCAGTTTGCAGTTCCTGGTAAAATTTGTGATAAAAAGTTATTTTGTCACAAATTTGTGTAACTTAACAACAAATTCCACCTCCGCTATAACTAAGTTTCAATAGAAAGAGTTTGCAAAACCACCAAGAATAGACAAAGAAGAATACAGTATGGCTCTTCCCCTCTTGTTTTGCTGTTCTATTAAGAGTCCTACATTCCTGTCAGAACAGGATGCCTTTTCTTCATGACAACTTCTTGCAGAATTGCTTCTTATATCTGTCCTGAACTTCTACTGAAGCCCAAAAGTGCACCTAAAGAGGCACAGCGAGTATGTTCAGGTATAGTATCTGCTCACAGTATCATTTGAGATGTTTCCAAAGCAGCAAGAAAAATGGGAACAACTGACAGCTTTTTTATTTCCTAGCAATCACTTTACCACTGACAAAGCCTCATGTTTCTCCCGCACTTCTGCCCAAATCAGCTAGGACTACCCTGTTAACTGGCCAGGTAGCCCTGGTCTCTGTGGAGCTGTAGGTACTTTCCATCTCTTTGAAGATCATAGTCCAGGCAGAATGTACATTACTGTTCCATGGGTGACTTACCATTCATGTGCTGCTGTTTTTCATGGTTCCTGAAGAAAACAGGACAGAAAGGGGGTTCAACTACAGCCCAAAATTAGTTGTCATCAGGGCATTTTCTGACTTACCCTCCACAGACCGTGAGTAGTCTTAGGATGTGAGCTGTGCCCAGTACAGTGTCTTGCCCAATCATGGCAACATGAACCCTGCTGGTTTTAATGCAATTTTTTCATTATTATATAGATAGCTTTAAAGAAGAATGTCTTACCTTGGCGTATAAAAGTTTGGCTAGTATCTAGTAATATATCACAGCCTTCTACTATCGTTCTTTCTATTGCTAGATTCTTCCGGATGTTTTCTGTGTCACTGACTTCATCATGCATCACCCTGTTAGACACAATACAAAATGCACTTCAAATTCCCTGACAGGTATCTTGCACCTGTGGTGCCTGTTTTCACTTGCAGTTACACAGCGTAGACACGGAAGGTAGCTGATGTCCTTTGCCACCTTCTACAAAACACATATATCCGTGCAGGACATGATCACTCTCAAGCAACTTTCTTGCTTTTTCTTCCCTGCCTCTCAGATAATTCTTGCCATCATTTCAGTTCTTCAGCAGTGAAACCAATTTTGCAAGACTTGTTTTTAGACTATTCCTAAACACATCTGACAGATGCCACCAAGCTAAAAGCCCTTCACAGAGAGAACAGTACTTCCTGATCCTTAATAGACAAGGCTGCCACAAACCTGGAAGTGTTTCTAACATTTTGTATTATTTCTAACAAATCGTAGAGTCCTTGACCATGACTTCAGGTTCCCACTCTGCTCTGCTTCAGTCTACATCTCCATGTAACCATTCACTTCCCCCTTGCTTCCTATAACAACCACAGCCTTGATGGCTCACTGCTTATTTTCTTCCACTTTTTTTCCCAAGTATTCTCCCCTTACACAGAGAAATACAATTTTTTCATGGCTGAAACCAACCCAGGAGTTTATATGCTGTTGTGATGCATAATATTTTCCTAAACTGGGTCTGGACTGCACTATCTGAAAGCTCCTCCTCACTCAGAACTACATAAAAGGGATGGAAATGAGTCACAAAATTTTATATTTATGGTCTATACTGCCTGCCTTATGAACAGAGGACGATCAATCAGTCTCAGCCTCCAATTCTGAACGTTCAGTGATGAATTAGTTGGATCAGCAATGAACTCTGACTTATGAGATGAAGACAAGTTAAAGCTGATTGATCTCCTTGTGCATGTAACCCTGGCCAGAGAAATCCTCTGCTTTGCTTGACTGGAAAGGTGACATTATTTCCTTCTGCTTCAGATGGCCTGGGCAGAACTTGCTGAACACTGCAGGAGTCAAATACAGTCATTTCTGTAAAAGATATTGCCTGCCCAGCTCTTTAAGAAGTTAGAGCTTCAAGAGGTGGCACAACATGACCTGACTCAGACAGCTGCCTCTATTAAAGATACAGGAGGGGAAAAAGGGAAAAATAATAAGCTCCAAATTAACAAGATAGTTTCACAAGGTAGGAACTTTGTCTTAACAGAAAAAGAAAACTCAGCAGCCAAGGGCACACAATTAACAAAAGCTACAAAGAGATCCCTCTTTTACAGCTAAAGATTCTCCAAGTACAGCTTTGGTCAATGCTCCAGATACTCAAGATTTATATCCCGGAGTTCATGCAGCATTTCTTTGTTCACAGCAGAAAACTGTGTTTCCCGGAGATAACATCCAAATTTCTTACTGGGCTCACCAAGGGGAACATCTGAGAATGGTCTGGGAGCTCAGGGAAGAGCTTCATTTTGCAAATTTCTACAGGGAGCACCAGTTCTCAAACTATATCTTTAGTTCCTGCTTATCTGTCATTATTTGAAGCGTATGTGAAAATCAGTTATTTCATTAACGCATGTAAAACATAACACAGATTGAAAACTTGGTACTTTTCAAGACCCTGACTGATTCCCATTGTCACTGAGTATCAGAAATGCCCTTTTTCTTTAAACTGTGAAAAAAAAAAAAAATAATTCTCTATGTAAAGAAAATTGCTTTGCACATAACCCAGGAGTAGGTGGTTCCTACAGCAACTCCTATCCTCCCCTACCCAAAATACAAGGAGGCACTTGCAGATTTATGTTAGCAAAAAAAAAAAAAAAATTAAGAGGTAAAATATTAGGTTGAGGTATTTCTGGGGTTTTTTTTCATTATCTTTGTTTTACTTTCGTTTAAATTCTTTTCTTTAAAATATTTTTTAAAAGAACAAAAACAAATCAAAATAAAGAAAATAGATTTTCCATTTCAAAACTTTTGATTCAAAATTATTGAACATAAAGTAGAAAAATCTTACCTTGAAAGTTCTTCTAGTTTAGATTTAGCAAATTCAAGGCTTTTTCGCTCAACATGTTCATGCGGTGTGTGAGCCAGAAGTTCATGAAGTGTTATAATATATCTAGGAATCTTAAAACAAATTAGGTATAAAATCAGTAAATCCATAGAGGAATAATTCCCATACAGCTTTTTGTTAAATATTAGCCATTATCTTGGCCAGAAAAGTTTTGCAAACATCGTCTTTTTTAAATGAATAGCCACAGCTGAATGATTACACATATATTCCAAATATAACTACTGCCAAAAAACACTGAACTTTTGGGTGACAGAGACTGCATATGCATATGTATGTTTTCAGTTTGAGGAAGCACGAGATCCATTTATTACATTTTAAGGAAAAGATCAGATCAGAGGCAGCCACATATTTGACATTAAATTTCATTGTTTCATGCTGCTATCCCATAGAGAAAACTTTCAAGACTCCCTGGGAGATCCATACAGAGCTTCCCTCAGTTTTAATAGGATATGTGTATCTAAATTTCTTGAGACTTTGAAAATACCAGTTTGCATTTAGATGAAATTCATACTGCACTAATGGACAACTGAAGAATATGCAATATTTGACTATTCAAGGCCATAGGGCAGCACAAGGACCCTGATCCATTTATTATTATTTAAAGCTGTTTCAGGGCTTTTAACCAGAACCAAGTGATACTGCACTATAACTTGTCTTTACAGACTACAAGCTACTTCTAATAAGAACATGACTTCTTATTACACTGAAGTGAACAGTCATCAGCAATGACATCCCCCATCACATATGAATAGGACTCTCTTGCTCTCTTCTAAGATCCCATGAATTTGTTTCAGCCCAACCAAAAAATCCCAAAACTTTACAATATACAAGCTCAAAGCTAAAAAAAAAAAATGTATATGAATATAGATTTATGAATAACTAGCACTAATACACGTGTCACTGGTGAATCAGCAGAGTCGTAAAAAAGATCTCTATAGATAAAGTTTTGGTATAATAACAAAATAAATTAAAACGAAATTAATTTGCATGAGAGTATTTTTAGTTAAGCAAGAAGAATCTTCAATGAACTGTAATGTCAGTAGCACAAAATGAATCAACCAAACATTAAAAACAAATAGTCACAAAAAATATACAGAGACTACCTGAAACATGGGGTAAGTAAGGAAAGTTTCCAGCATTCGCCCCTCACATGCTGGGTTGGCTTCATATTGCTTCAAGAGTTTGTCAAAATCTCTGTTTTGCTTACAGTTTGCCAGTACTTGTAGACTATATTGATGATTCCGAACAAATTCTTGATATATGTTCAGCATTGGCAGCAGAATGTCAAATAAGTCAGCTAGAAAAAGTCAAGAAATGCTTTTTTTTCCAGCTACTCATCTCCTGAAATATATTTTTAAAGAAACTACTATGTTCTATGGAAGTTAATTACTACAATCAGTTCTGTTTCCAATATAACTGAGACCTTAGAAACATTAAACTCAGCTTTTGTTGTTCTGATTAGCTAATAATGAGACAATATTACTGAAAATTCAGGTGCCAATGTCTAATCAATACTTAGGGCAGAGGCATTCTCATGTATGGAATGGAAGACAGTCATTACTGCCTACATGGCACTCCCATGACAGCAGATCTTGTGGTCTTAGCTCTGGAAATGTGTTCCATCCAAAAAGAACTTTAAAAAACATCTTGTCTTTAAAAAAATAAAAAAAAAAAATCTTACTGTAATTTCAAAAATAAATATGAAAATTTTACCCCTAGAGAAAATACAGTAACTTACCTAGGATTAAGGTAGGCCAATTAGCTATTCTTGCCTTTAAGCCTTGGTGAAATATCTCATGAAGAAACATGATTGTTTCACTGAAAAACAAGTATTTAAACAAACAAAAACATAATTCAGGTTTTATTTTCTGATTAATAGTTTACAGAGAAACATCTCTTCCTGGTTAGCAGTATGTTTTGCACTTTGCTAGAAAAAACAGAAGATAGTTACTATTATGGAAGTAAGTGCTTCCTTTTATTGCATTGTTTAAAACTTTTAGTGTAGTATGTCTAAAAAATACATAGTAGTTGGTGTAGAAAGCATATTCTAACTGTTTAAGTTCTTTTAAAGAAAAGCATCTACTAAATAACATGTTACACATAGTTTAATTCCAAATAGTTTAATGAATATGTTTTCCAAGAATATCCCTGACAATACATTCAAGTAGTTTAAGAGGACCAGCAAGATGCAGAAACCTCAAACCACTAGTAGTTACCTATATTCTCGCTTGCTGCTGTTTAAGATTTGAAGCTTACAACTTTTCTATAGCATTAACCTTAATATTGTATTTTAGCTTATAAGGTCAACAGAATTAGGGGGAGTTCCAGTTGTAATAGAAACCATGAAAAGTAAAGTGACCATGAAAGAGCTATGAAACAGAAAGCTGCCTCATACCTAAAGGAACATGTTCTCTTTCTTAGAAGTTTGGGGCAGTCTTGGATGCAATCCAAATCCTGTATCTAATGTTAGATGCCTGCTGGCTTGTTTGTACATACTCATTACAATAGTACTTGGATGCTTAATGCAAAGAACAATTCTTTTGTGTAGGATATGAAAAGACAAGGGAGGGGGAAGGAGACTCCTTAGGCAGGACAACGAAAAGAAAAGATCTGATGTACTCATCCTCAGGGTCTTATTTGGATTATATGAGGCCACTAAGTCAAATTTTGCTCTCTTAAGAGAAAAAGAAACAGGAAAGGTGACAGAAAGTGATAAGAACTGCACCAACAGGCACCATTTGTCCTTTTCTTCCTCTAGCAGAGGAAGAAATAGAATGTAAGGAGGCAAAGAGATCTAGCTGGTTTCAAACAACATCACTGACAGCACTTTGCCTTTTATCTCTGGAAACATGGTCTTCCTCAGTGATATTACCTACATCAGAGCAAAAAAAACAAGTGCCAGACCTCACTGTTGTAAACTGAAGCAGAATGGGAAGAATTGGTCAGAGAAATGCCCAAAAAGCACAGCAAAAGCCTCTTACCTGTTGAGGAAAATGCTGCTAACATCATCGTGACTGATAGGTGGCTTCTTTGAACTTGCAGCCATTCTTAAGGGCCGCAGAAAACAGTTCACAAGAACATAAAGTTGATGCACATACTCAGATTCAGCCTCCACCATGTTAAAAACAATCTGATTCCTCTTCCTCATGCTTTCTGCATGAGGAGAACAAATATAATCTTGGACAATAGTTTTCCATTTTCTTCTACATAACCAGCCCCGCATAAAGCTCTGGACCTAAAAAAGGACCAAGCAGAAAAGAAGAATGAGAAAAAAACATTACATGACTTATAATAAGCTCTTCATTGTAGAAATAACTCAGTAACTCCCTAAATGAAATGCCTCTGTTAAAAAAAAAAAAGTCTGTTGCCCTTATTGATCTATAATTGTTCCTGAATTACTTTTTTTTTTTTTTTTTAGTTTTTTGTTTGTTAATTAAATTCCCATTTGTTAATTAAATTCCCACAATCACTTGATCATATTTGTTGCCAGGAAACAGACTGAAAAGATATCACATACGTATCAAGGTACCTTTTACTGCAGGCTTAAACGTACCTTTGTACATACTCTTCCTATCAGCACAACTGTGCTACGCTTATGCAGATCTATTAACTCCTTTTACCTCCCCTTACACATTTCTCTTATACATCTATAAGTATGGTGCAATGCTTTCAGGTAGCACATTTCAGGACACACTCAATATCATTACTGACACCATTCTAAAATAGTTGTTAAACCCAGTTTGCTTTCTGTTTTGAATGGATACCACTTAGCACGTGTATTTAAAGCTAAGTATCAATATACTGCTTAGTATCAGACACCTAGGCCAGCAATAAAGCAAATCCAGAAAAGGCAGATTTTTGTCATTCTTAAAAAGTATCTCTATGTGATGGAAAAATGTACTTAAGCGTAATATCCATTGAAGTTACAAATGGATTAAAGATTACAGAGGTCTACATCTGGTCACTGAAAATTTTAGTATGTCTTTGCCCTGATCTTGATGTGAGGATGATTCATCTTGAAAGAGAAATGCAAAATCTCACTGTAGAATTTACTCTGAAAAAACAAGTTTAGAAAAGGGCCCAATTGTCAAAACAATGAAGATGCAGAATGCAGTGAATTTTATACAGAATCAGAGCTCTCCTTCTACTAAAAGAGACACTTCCAGCTCCTATCACAATATATAATCTACATGAAAAGGAAAATTCACACATGGGTACCAGCTCAGTGCTGACCCTGACTCAGACTGCGTGACCCAGAAAAAGTCAGAAACTAAGTCCACATGTCATAAAGGATATTATCCAATTTAAGAGACTGAACACTGTGAGAATAAGGGTGACACATACAGGATCACATCTTCAAGCGTGAATTCCATTCATACTCATGCATTAGGATTTGTGGGGGTCAGTGATGGACACAGTTCTGGAGGTTGATTATAACCATCCTTAAGCAGTATCACCAAGAGCTGCATATGTAAACACCACACAGAGTGGGACAATTCTGTCCCTGTCACTTAAAACACTGGCCATAGTACCCTGGAACAATCACCATCAAACAGACTGGCTGAAAACCCAAAGCAAGACTGTTCTCTGCATTTTCAATATCGTCACTGTCACTGTCCAGCTGCAGTGACAGAATGTAAATAATTCCCTTATATCTTTATAAGCATTTTGTGAGAGTATAAAGTCACTATACACTTGATTCTCACAGGAAGCCTGTGACTTTATTTCAATCTTTACAAGCAGTTGAACACAATGTGTAAGCTCCTTTACATATACCTTGTAAGAAAAAATGAACACTTAAGTAACAAATAAACCATGGTATAAATGTGGCACTGAAATATAGGAAGCTGATGTAATTTAAGAGATTTAAGCAGGAGCAGGGCAAAAGGAATCTTGCTCCTTGACTGCATTTAATGAAAACAAATGAAGACAAAACTAGACAGACTAAAACACAGAAGCACACCCGCATTCCACTCTTCTCCTCTTAAGCACAGAAGATTGCATGTTTACCTTTTTAATTTTTTTAATATCTGGATCCTCATCTTCCTGGTTGCCTTGATACGGTCGCATTCTTTCTTTTGTTTTATTGAGAGCTATAATCTGACAAAAAGAACCATTCATTAAATGCTTTTTCAAGTCAATGAAACTCGTAGTTACAGAACTAACAGAAAAATATTTTCCCCTTCTTCAAGCCTGTTAAAGCTGCACAGAATAACAAGCACATATTTGATCACAGGGACAAGAACTGAGTTCTCTGAAAATCCACAAGACTCCTGATCCAGATGGAGGAAAGACCAGAAGAAAGTTGGTTCTCCTCTCAAAACCAAGTGTGCCTTTCAGACTTCATCAGCTCAGGAATGCAATAAATTTTTAACATTCAGTGAAACAGAGCAGTTTGGAAGGGTTCTCAATACTGTCACACCCAATGTGTTGAGGATCAAACCCATTGCGTGAAGACAGGTAGGAAATAATGCAACCAGTGGCACCCATACTGCAAAGCAATGTGTTAGCTTAAAGTTTCTGACAAAGAAGTAATCCAATGAGTCTAATAGCCCCCAATATTTCTAAGAAAAATATTTAGCCAAGGGTTCATAGCCAAGGGTTATGTATTAACCTTACTGGGTTCTGTTACTGTCAAAAATATTAAAGAAATATTGAATATTATTGCAAAGCACACGGCAAAATTATGTAATTTAATGATTGCTTAATGGCTCTGGCAGATACCTCAGATTTAAGTCTTTCAATTTCTGTGTCTTGATCTTCAAGTTGATGCCGAAGCTGATTGGCAGCAATCTTTTCAGTCTCTACAATCTGGACAAGATGAATGTACTTCTGCATTAACACCTCCCTTTCAATGAGAATATCTGAATAACTAAAAGGGAAAACACTTAAGTTAGTAAAAATAGCCAAATATTGTCTTCCATGCCCCCTTATGAGACATTGACAGAATAAACATTGCACCAATGACAAGAAACCTGCAAACCCATGTTTGTTTGGCTTAATATATAACAGCTTGATCATAAATCATCCAAACTTACAGAGTTCAATATCCTTTTTAGACACAGGCACTAGCTGTACCCAGTTTCCCAGTATCCAGTTACCGAGAGCAAGATAATCACATTGATCTTTTTATGAGCTTCTAATTCTCAGGCTAAGCCTGAGAATTCTATTAACTCAATTTCTTTTATTTATTTTAAGAGATGGGGTTTTTCCATTTTTTGGGAGGACTTGTGGGGACCATCTGGTGCTTCATCAGAACTATTTCTTAGTTGTCTCTACCTGTCAGATCTCTTTATGGAAGAATTCCCATTGTAACTGTTATTTTAGTTTGCTAGCACCTATTTTATTGTTTAGGGCAGTTTGAGATTACTCAAATAAATGCATTTATTCTAATTAGCAACAAGAACTATGTTATCAGTCTGTCTTTTAGTGCTTGGGTGGCAAACTGCCATTGATTTGTGTTTTCCTGAAAATGGACAGTATTCCTAGTGCAATCAGATGTCACAGTTAAGACCAGTGACAAGCATTCTACTGGAAGTACTGTTCTCAACTTCAGGTAAAGGAGAAATCAGTATCTTTCTATGCAACATCCTCATCAGACTGTTCTTTCATGTGATTCAGTCTCCCTCACACAGATAATTAAGACGTGCAGAAAACGGACAGTCCAACAATGTGCTTGTTTGCTGGCCTTGATTCAGTGAAATCTACAGACACATACCGCCTCTTTACCTAGGTTTCAGGAAGCTTGTGCCTCTGAGAGTTAAATAATTTTACAAGATAAAGACTAAACTGCACAAAATAGCAGAATGAAGCCCTAAATTTCTGACAAGGGATCTCTATTACTATTTTATGCTCTATCACTGAAAATGCTGACTATCATATCTTTTTCCACTGTCAAGTTAGCACAGGATTTGACTGAAGGTATTTTTTGATCGCACATATTTTCCTTTTTATTTTTTTTTAACTTGTTACAACACTCACAAAAAAATGAACATTTGCTATTAAATACTGTGAGGCTTTTAAAAATGTAATAACGTGCATTCTCTCCAGTTAATCTTTTATATATATATATTTACTGCCATTTCAATCAGTATTAGTGCAGTTATATAGTGGAGGGGGCCAATATTTGAGTAGTTATTAAATTCAACACTTAACCTGGAAAGCAAGCTTAGATTTAAAATAATTAGAATGAGTTCCCACAGCTATCGTAAAGCAAAAATTTTTCCTACTGGCATAGATTATAAAAAGAGTAAGAAGTTAATTTAATTCTATTGCATGTATTGTTATATTTTAACTAGTGCAGTGGTAAACCATGAATGGAAAAAGGGCTTCTCTTCCAACAAGTAAAACAACATACATTAAAAATCTGTTATGAAGTAATCGCTATATCTTAACTGTGCAATAAACAGTAATAAAGTATGAGATTTAGTTTTTTAAAATTGTTCAATAATAATTTTTGTTTTGCAAGAATCCTGGGGTTTTTTTCATAAAATATAGTACTTTATCTCTTCGCCCTCTAAAAGGCATTTGCACATGATAAAAAGTGTCTGAGTTAGAAACGCAGTTAGCAATAGTTGTTTCACAATGATGAGAGACATCATGAATGTAAAAAATATAGGTAAGATATGAAAGAAAACGCATTCTTTAGTGGCTGCAGCACCACCTTGATTTACATTTAATGTAAAGAGCAATCTTTTCTACCTAGAAACAGATCCATATAGGTGACAAGGCCTTTTTTCTATTTATCCTTTTGAAAATTTTCTTAAACTTTTGCTATCAAATGTTTCCAATACAGAATTTGACAGATTTGGCTTTTCTTTTATTCAAGACTGAGGAAAACAGCAGGACACAGAATCACAAAGGGTGAACAGCAGCTGCAGTCAGAGCTGACGTAAGACTCAAGATACTATTATATATTCTTTTTCTTCCATTTTTTTTAATTTTTATTTTCCTTCTTCAGGGGAAGAAGCTTCATCCAGATTTTTCAGCTTCTTTAAATGCATTAAGCCAGGCTTCCACACTCTTGCTTTACTAGCAAACAAGAACTTTGCTATGGAAGACTGAAAAGCTTTTGCTCTTTTGAGATGTACTTAAGAGTATTTTGCCTAGTCAGTGCCTTTGGCTGTCTAAAATGTCAGTCTCAGCCTGGAAACTGAACAACATTTCCTTCACTCCCCATAATTAGCAGTATGAAGAGGAGTTAATCAGAAAAGTCTATGTACACCTACACTAACTTAGAATAGGCTACCCATCTTCCTTCTCAAAACTGCTACTTGTTCTGGGAAAGGAAAATCACAGGATTTTGGAATAAACTTCACGTACTTCCCACAGCCTCTTTCATCTGTATTGTATGAGTTAAAGATCATCACACCTGAAGTGCTAACCTGGAGCCTTTCAAGAGGGCAGGGTTTCAACACTGACTTGATTACACATGTATACAAAATCCTTTGTTAAAGAAAACTGTACCAAAGTGTTCAAATGTCAAAGGAGGATGACAAATTCATTAAACCACTTGTAAGCAGCCAGCCTAGATCTAGTTCTCTGGCTTGGACACCGTTTAATAGAAAGAAGCAGCTGCTGCGAACCACAGCTTTCTATGAACTGGTACTAATGTTTTATTGAGAGAGGCAGGTCTATAAATTTATAATAATACGTAGTAAGACTGAAAGAGAGAGTGTTCTGAAAGCTGAGGCTATACCTATTTCCTACTATCATCTGAGAGACAGGACTTAAAACAAGTATTTCAAGTACTTTAAGCTCTGGTTGACCACTACCTACCACATAGGGACAGGAAGAAACGAAGTCCTGAGAAAAACGATGCATCATTCAGATCCCGTGAGAGCTGAGATCCTCAGAAAATGCAGGAAAACTAGAGAAAGTTTAGCCAGTGCCTCATTATTAGCGTCTCACTGTGGCAGCAGACCAAGATAAAGGCTCCAGTAGTGCTACCAGCAAATAGAATTGATGTTTATACTGAATTTTTGAACTGATTTTGTACTGATTTTTGTACTAAACAGCGTTACAGTTCATTGGATCACTCTGTGCTAACTGTACTAAAGCCGTTCAGGCAGCTGAAAGAACCGGGCGCTGGACCTGGCCACAACTATTTATGGTGATATCAAATCACCCTTCTGAAGTGCAAAATGCATAACCTAATGAACTTTTTATGAAAACCAGGTAATACGGCTCTAGGGGTCTGGAAAGCAAAAGAAATTGCATGCATCTACCCATACTAACCACCCTCAAGCAAGCTAACAAAGGAAGAATAGCCTCCAGAGAGGTTTTAAAATCTAATGGCACATTGACAGCCAGACTAGGGGTGGAAACAGTAGAAGTTGCAATAAAACTTGCACAATCCATCCCTATGACTCTAACCAAGGTGATGTAGGAGACCACCTGTACACAAGTACCATTAACCTTTAATGAACTCCTGTGTGCTGGTACGATATCAAAGGACACCTATGGCTGTGAGGGTTACAGAGCTGAGGCTTTTCAGCAGATACAAAACTAGGATGGGCTTTCAAACAGCATGGGCATCTGTTTAGAAAGGCTGTAAAAGAGGTGTTGACTGATTTCCAGTCAAACAGGTAGTAAACAGCACTTGGACTGATGAATGACTACATCAACCAGGACTGGAGGGTGAGTGGTTGTAGGACTGTGTGATACATGGGGAAGCAGGAGAAGTCCACACCTCAAATGATTTTTACTACAAGATCCTTTGAACTAAGATGGGGCAATACCAACTGGAATGGAGTCTTTTGGAAGGGTGGCCCCAACAATCACGAGAGGTTTCACGCACCCAAACCACATCAGTGGGGAAACAGCCTACTCTAGGAGCACAGGTGTGTGGGAGGGGAGGGGAATGCTACCTGCTGGTGGGAGAATGAGACAACCCTGAAAACACATATCATTAGCCAGTGTGTTAGTTAGTCATCAGACTCACAACTCATACTAAAAGCAGCTGTTTCAATTGTCCTGCCACTCCTTTACCCAGGAAAATTTGACTCCAGGAATTAATCTACAAACAAACTGAAGCAGAAAGGTACCTTAGCCCATTATGCAAAACAGAGACAGAATTCCACAGCAGCCATGAAGTCCAGACCAAACACAATGGAAGGGACACTCCTCGCTGTGTGAGCTGAAGCTTCACAGAGCTGTTATGAACTCATAGCTGCTACCTCCAGAGAGTGTGCCTGCTGGGATTTCAAATGTTCCCTTAGAAAACAACTATCACACATGTCCCCTGGATAGCTATATTACCAGTATAACCATCATTGCTTTTGAAGTTTTGTGTCTAAGCTGTCTAAAGTGCTGCCTGCCAAGTCCTACAAGCCCCCCTGAAGGGCCTAAGGAGACCTCTGCAGAAGCACTGAGATGTCTGCTTCAGGAACACAGAACTTCTAGGGGATAAAACAGATTTCTGTGAGGTGCTGTGCAAGAAGCGCAGGAGGTACGGTCACCTCTGGTAGGCAAGGTCAGGGTGTGTGCTAAAAGGCTGATCTTAACCAACACAAGGCAGCACAGAGGAACAACGGTAGCTGCTGTAACCCAAATAACCTAATCAAGAGCAATGAGCCCTGTGACCTGGTTTCTGCCAGGGCTATCACAAGATCAGCCCATGAAAGGCCCATCTCCACAAGGAGGAAGGACCACAACGCCAGGCAGGGAACCCCAATAACCCAGTCAGAGAAACAAGCCCCTTATCCCACCCCAGCCCCTCGCAGGGCTCTGACAGGAAAGCCACCAGCCCCATCAGCTGGCAGGCAAAAGCCATCAAGATGAGTCAGTGGAAAGGCTCTCCAGAACATCCTTCAGGCTGAAATGGGCTACTAACCATAGCGGTGTGAAACTTTTAATGGGATACAGGGAAGAGTATTGTGGGATTGTACAAGGTTTGTTACGGGATGTTTAAGGGAGGAACCAAAGGCAGGAAAAGGAAGGGATCAAGGAGGTCTAAGGAGGAGCAAGCTTGGGAAAACAATGAGATAAGGGGATAAAAAGAGGATAAAGGGTCACATGTAACCAAGCTGATCAGTACACTCATCTGGCCATGCTCTGCACTGAATCAGCACAGTCCATTCTGCCTTCTCATTAAATTCAATTTCTAATTACTTTCTTGGGTGAGGGGACTCCATGTACGCATCCATGAAGCTCTAAGTGCCAGCAACTGGAGTTGGGACTCAGGGGCCATAGGTCCCTGGGTGTCTGCAGTGCCAGGAACTCACTGGGGAGGCAGGAGTGTGTGTATATCATCTGGATGGGTATCCATGTGTGGTCACCAGCCTGGATAGCTGTTGAGTACGAATAGCTGTAGGGAAGCCAGGCGGTGAAGATGCAGAAAGTCAAGGTTGGATCATCAGTGACTCTGTGATTTGGCTACTGGAGGGCACAGGAGATCCGACCCAGCTACCAGGAAAACCACGAGGTTGGTTGGCTTACTCAGAAACTCATTTGCACACGTCTGTGTGTGCCCATGACAGATGGAGATGAGAAAAGCCAAGGGCTAGTTCCCAGTGAGACTGAGCACCAACTAATGGGGTGCTCACAACTCAGTGCATACGTGTGTGGTGTGGGTGTGTACAATGGGTCCAGGGCCAGTTACTGGCATAGATTACATGTCTTGGACCAGTTACTGGGGGATCCACAGTGCACTGGGAAGGGGGGCAATGCATGTGTACCTGTGAGTGATGGGGACTGAGCAGCAGCAACTGCAGAGAGTCCAGGGGCACTGAGGGCTTGTACTTCCAGAGACCAGCAACTGGGGAGACTGGAGGCACTTCCAGGACCAGCTCTTGAACAAACTGCAAGACTGAGCTACTTAGTGGGGGGACCCATACTGTATATACATATTGTATGTATTTCTCCACTAACATACCTTCATCCTGATCAGTTAGAGAGGGGAACAGGATGAGGCTGCTGGTGTTGTCCGTGCCCATTTGACTGCTGCATGTTTGTGTCTGTGGTGATCCATGCATCCAGCACTTGTATGGATGTATGTGTGCTCATTTACATTGGAATTACATGCCCGGCTCAATTCTGGTTCAACCTGAGTATAGGTAACAGCAGCAGCCTCACCTCTATGAAGCTACCAGCTCTGGCAATCCCTACCACTTTCTTCTGTGGATCTATCTAGACGTTATTTGGAAGGCAGATATGAGATTGCTCTACCCATATTCTGAGCATTGCTCTAATTCTCTCTGCCTCATTCCCAGCCAACTGGAAACTATAAAATTGTGGTTATTATAGTACCAAGCCTCAGCTAATACAGTTTCTCCAACAGCAAGGCATCAGTAGCAAGACATTTGCTCTGAGCTTCCAGGCAGCTCTGAGCCACCGTACTGAGCTTACAATTGTCTGTAAAATACTATGTGAAATACACCCTGCATTAGCAGGCAAAGTGTGCCAACAAATCTGAGAGCAAGATTTTTTTTTATTTTTTTTTTTTCCTTTTTTAAACTGCCATTTGGAGGGCAGTAGGTCCTCACACACTTTAAACAGCAGCTAGCTGAGAGAAGCACTCCCACTTTCCCCTCCGCATAGCACTCGTGCTCTCCCACATCCCACTCGTCCACTACCCTCTCCATTGTGCAGTGAACACAGGTGGGTTGCATGGATGTGCAGCAAACTGACCCAAAGGAATGTGACAAATTAAAACTAAGCTGGCAAAAAATAAACAAAACATAATTCCTTTTAGTGTAAATCAGATTCACAATTAAGTTCACAACTGCGCCTGCATGAGAGAAGGGTTGGTAAAGGTGTGGAAATGAATGGCTGACTTAGGAGAATGACAGCTGCATTCCTTCAGCAGCAACATGGGCTTATGCAGGAGTAAAGCATACATGAAACCACAGCCTAAAGTACTTAATTAAAGACTTTCCAATAAGCTAAAGTAGAAAAGGTTGAGACATTTGATGAGTACTGCATCCATATTAAAAAGAATAAGCATAGAAGGTTTTGAGTTAAATGCAAAAAAACCCCAAAAAACAACAAAACAAAACATAGAAGAATTTGAAAGAGAGGGTGAAAAATCCACCTCAATGAATTGAGGGTGAAACAGATTTTTTTGTAAGAGAGCAAGTTCTGGACCAAAGCCCAAACCAGAACTTCCACATGTAGTCACTGACAGAGGAATTAGGATTTGCCAGGAATAAATCCTCCAGCCTAGAAATGTACCTCAAAAGAAGCAAACCTCACTCTGCCACCCTGAACATTACTGAGAACTCAAAATACTGAGAATTCAAATAAAATGGAAAGACATGAAAAGTAGGTATGCATGTAGAGCTCATAATGGAGTCCCATTAAAATATTCTGAACTGCTTCTTCCATTGCAAGCTCACAAGCCAAACAATCTCTCTCAAACGAGGAGAGGGCACTACAGACAGGCCAAACGAGGAGAGGGCATCTAGCTGCAGCCATGCAAGAGTCTGTCAGCTCTGTGTGCACAGTACCCCCCAAATGATGAGCAGGAGCACCCAACCCACAGTGAAATCTTCCAAGAAACAATGGACAATGACACAGTAGAAAATCCTTTTTTTAGGAATTTGCATCCAAATAAAATACCTATTTATCCAGAATGGGACACTGGGTGCAGTGAGTGTTATTTTTTTCAACATTCTGTTTCTAACTTGCAAAATAAATAAAACATGGAAGAGATTTTGATGGCTGCAAACATGCATTTGCAAAAAGTAATGAAAAGCAATCCAAAATTAGATTTTGTAGATGTCAGTCTAGGAACAGAAAGAAAGATACTTTGTCTCAGCTAAAACATGGATTACCATAGCTACTCATAAGGATGAGACCCTCTGGAAAGCAATTAATTATTTTCATTTCACAAATACCAACATATTCACACCAAAAAGGATGCTCCCAGGCCTGTTTTCAATTTAAGGGCAAGGGAATGTTCTCAATACCTCCTACAATTTTTACCTAAGACACCTGAGATACTATGAAAAGGTATCTTCAAAGGGCTACACAACATGTCATTTAGCAATTGAAAACAAAAACCTGAGAGAAGGGTCAGAGATATCTTAGGTTAGCTTCAAATGAACAGTGACACTGAAGAAGTTCCCAAAGCTTGTCCCATTTGTCAAAAAAATGGATGAACTCAAGGAAAAGAAGTCTAAATCATGATGCAGGCAAAATTTAATCTCTGTGTTCTATTTTTTTTAATTAAGTTGGCAAGAAAAATCTTATGCAATAGTCTAAAGCTATTATTTTCACTTCTTTGTTATGTTTCTTTGGTAAAAGACCCAATGGTAAGTAACTAATTATGCAACTCCAAGTATTTTTGCTAGAGACAGTGTAAAGCAAATAAAAACAGCTTCCAGTGAAGCACAAAAGCATCAGAACAATGAGGTAACCACAGTAGCCTACAACACTCTACGTTCAGCAACTAAATTTCAGTAACTTTTTTGTCGCTGTTGATACTGTGTTCAAGAGAAGAAGAATACTAGAACAAGAAAAGGCATGTCCAAGTCCCTGGAAAATTGCCCAAAGAAATTGAGAGACCTATGCAAGAAAAGCAGATTAAAAAAATCCCCCAAATTACACAGGGCTTTGAGAATATCCCTCACAGTGGTGTCCACAGTTCAATATTATTAGGACTATCATTTCAGTTAGGCATAAATAAAGGAGGAAAAGTCAAATTACAAAAGGGATGGAGACAAAAAGACTGATCTTACAACGGAGACCCAGTTGTCTTCTGAAGGCTGCAGTGATAACTTTCTGGTGGAGCCAAAATTCAACCACCCTGACCCCGAACCTCACAATTAACTTCTTAGCAAGCTTAAGTTTTCAATATTTTCAACTGTGTGTTGTTTAACATTGGCTTAATTTTCTGTTGAGTTCTGCCTTGAAAATTCATGTGTGATAGATTTATGGACTGAACTACCCAGAGAGAAGTTTCAACTCAGTGTTATGAAGCTCTCCTTGCTTACGTGCCTTTTACACCAGGCAATGGGCAAGAAAATCCTGAGAACAGGGAACTGTGGGAACCTGCGTCCCCAGAATGCCCCTACCACAAGGCAAAAACTCATGGTCCTTTTTTCACTTGCTTTCAATCTTACTGCACAAAGGAAATTGACCCAGATTCAGAGACTAAGTTAAGATCTTCCTCCTCTCCTCCTTCAGCAATATGGGACGGTCTGCTGGTGGGCATGGTCTCCCGGGATAGGCTCAAGGCCTCATAGCTTCTCAAGACCTGAAATGTGTTCACCCGGAGGGCTACCATGCAAGATTTGGTTCACCTAATTATTACAACCCAGCAGGTACTTTCCAAGAAAGGAGAAGACCCTGTTCATTAGGTACCAACATTAAGAAAATTATGCAGATCCAGAGACTGGATGCCCAGGCAACACAAGACCTGCAGTTTCAGCGCTTCGTTTCACAAGTTCTAAATTAAAAACTACTAGCTGGCGGTGTTCATTTTTAGTTATAAAGCAAAATCACTGCTGTTTACATGGCTCATGTCCTAAGCAACTCAGAAACTGCCTGGTTCCTTGTGCGTTACCATGGCACTGTGGATTAGCTGAGGTGAGTGTCTACGAGAGGAGGCTGGAGAAAGTGCATTTCAGCAAAGACATTTGCCTTAACAAACCATTTCACAAACCTTCAGTTAGATGATTTTCATTTAGATTACACTGTAAACCTTTCCCATTCGCCATGCAGACCTTCTCTCAGGAAAGATTACTGCATGGCTGGAAGTTCTACCATGTCCCTTTTTGCAAGACAGATTGTTGTTCAGGACTTCAGTTTTGAAGTTGAAATTTTATTTGTTGCCCTTTACCAGCAAAATAGTTTGACCTCCTCTTTCTTACTTTTATTTCTATGTAAGAGCTTTTTAAGGAACATTCATTTATTCATTTGGAATATCACTTATTTCTTAATTCATATAACACACTTTGCCCCTAACAAAGAACTAATCCAGTTGTTTCCCATAAAAGAGTATTCTTCTTCAAGAAATTTCGTTGGAACACAATCGCTTGTGAATGATAAAATACAGTGATATTAGCATGAATGATAAAGGCATTTTTTTCCTATAACATACCCAGGAGTCGCAAGCCATACACATCTAATGCACTGTAACATTTACTTCTGTTTAGAGAGTAAATTTAGATTTTCAAATTATTATCAATTTATTTACAGTAAAATGGAGGATTAAAAGTCAGGTTTCATACCTAGCTTGGTGAATAGCTTCTACCCATTCATCTCCATCAACTTCATCCTCGCATCGGAGTTCCAGTGGCTTCTGCCCTTCATGGCCAAAAAGAACAGTAAAGTAATGCTGCAAATTAGAACAAGAAAAAACAAATGTTCAGAAACTCTTTTAAATAAAATAGATAAATCAGGGTTTAAAAAAAAAAAATTAAGAATCTGACTTTTTAAGCACAGTGCAAAGCATTGCCAGAGCAGGAAGATGTGTTTTAAGCTATTAGTCATGAAACATGGATTGAAGTTGAAACTGTATCCTTGACATATTCCCCTGGGTATCAAGGTAATAGCTTTCATGATACTTACTGTAAGTTACTGTTCTTAAGCTCCCACATACAAGACAACAGAATATAATTCCCTAAGCAGCTTCTACAGTCGAATACAATAGCGTGACTGTAGTGGGGTCTCTGCCGTTCTGTGCATTTTTTCACCTAGAATTTTCCTTAGATGCCAGTACAGGATACTCAATCTGGAACTGTCACTGCTTCCTCACAAGAATGCAGATTGTGCTCAGGCTCTAGGTTATTTCCTCACCTTTCCAGAAGAACAAGGGAAGTGTTCCTTCTCATTCATCACACTCCCAAAACATTTTTGCTCTTCTTTCAAGAAGCCTCACCTCTAATTGCCATTGCAACAACTTTTTGTTTTCAGAAGAAAATGCTGTTCACACAAGAAGGGTCATATTCTTCAAGGGCCTTTCTTATATGAAGGACATTGCCCTTGGTATGTTTCACAGAACACAGACTTTCAGGAAAATTTTTGCTACTTTCAGAATGCGGTAATACTAGCAGTATCTAGTGGGGAGGGGAGAACCCCCAGTCACCCACCTTAAAACCCATTTCACAAGGTTGGTCATTTACAACCTTATTTTGCACAGCTTCCATATTAATGTACAGCCACATAGCAAATGGAATTCACAGAATCATTAAGGTTGGAAAAGACCTCTAAGATCATCCGGTCCAACTGTCAACCCAGCACTACCATGCCCACCAAACCCACTAAACACGTCCCTAAGTGCTACATCTACATAGCTTTTAAATAAATACTTCCAGGGATGAAGACTCAACCACTTCCCTGGGCAGCCTGTTCCAATGCTTGATAACCCTTTCAGTGAAGAAATTTTTCCTAATATCCAATCTAAACCTCACTTGGCGCAACTTGAGGCCACTTCCTCTTGTCATATCACTTGTTACTCTTCCAACTTAAATGAAAATAGGTAAAATACTCTACCTAAACGCACACCTGTAACTTCCATAGGTGCCTTAAATGCACCCATTAGTAAGCCAGCTGTTTCACAGGCAGAGGGACCTGTGAGACCTGCCCATACATAAAATAATCTGGTTATTAGGTCTGATGTGATTCAGAAGGTTTTACAGGTAAATGTCTCTGCACCAGTTCTCTTCATTACCTAGATTTTTTTCTTCCACCTTCATCCCAGCGAAGAGGGAACTGAGTATATAAACATGTGGCAGAAATTACCTTCTGGGGTCTAAAGCAAATTCCAGACTCACTCCAGTCAGCAAGTGAGGTATATAATTTGCATTCGCCCACGCCATTAGCCATTGTTTACAGCAGTAAGAAACCTGAAGTGATGTCAACAAACATTCTGCTTTCCTTGTCAAACCCACAGCTCAGCTGAAAAAGCCTCTCTGAGCCAAATACTGTGCTGGAGATCAAGCAAATATAAACGACCTCAGAATTAAGAGCTATTTCCAAGGCAGGAGGAACACAAGCATAAACAGAAACAGAAGGGATGAAATTTTACCTACGGAGAATTGGCTGCAGATATTGTCAACACTGATAATGAATTTTGTCCATATAAAAAGAGATTATTTCAGCCATTTATTGGCCTCTTCTGAAACATCTGGCAGCCCGCTGTGCACACACCACACACAAGTTCGCCGCGCAGCGAGCACAGAGCAGGTTCAACGCACCCCAGATGCACTGGATTCACTACACTGGCTCTAGCACTGTCTGTGCACCTGTATTTGCATCGAGGTTTGTGCCTGGGGGACCTCACATTTACAAAACCCAGCTGCCTCTCTGCATTTGAGTACGCTCATATGTTTGGTTTCTTTTCGGGTAACATGAGTAGTACGACGGCATTTCATAAAGAGAAAACTATTCATTTGTGCATTACATTAATTTAATAAACATTGTTATGTGTATACAAAACAATTTTCATGCAGAAGACCATAAACACTGCAGGATTAGCAACAGACCAACAAAAGAGAAACAAGGCAAAATAAGAAGCAGCGTTCGCATTTAACTGGCTCTACAAAGAAAGTCCAGGCTCAGAGTCATCAAATTTCATAAACTAAACAACTCCAGAGCACCAACAAGGATCAATTCATCAAAAGGACAATCCTATAAAACTAGGTTTTGTCAACAGTTCTCTTAAACCTGAATACCATGAATAGAAATAAACATTTAATCAGGTCCATAGCAGTGACAGATAAAAACTTTTATAACAATACAGTGCAGTTGAGAACTTACAGGACAGTAAAAAGTGCAGCAAGATTACACACAAGTGTGCTCTGTTTATAGACTGGAATAGTCTATTTTTAAAAGTATATTTAAAGATAAATCACACTGTTCAGAGCTGCATTTTATGTAACAAGTTATTTGTGTTTCATAAAGCTGCTACATATAAAATTAGAATAAAGACACAAGTGTAGACAAGCACTGGATTTAATCCCATTGTGTAGGTATTCAAGTTAAAGGGAGACACAGTTTTACAGTCCTCCCTACTTTTTCTTTTAAAGTAAGATAACTCAGACCTCTTTTGAGGAAGACTTGCAGTAATGTCATGTCGCAGAATTTAGACTTAGAGGTGTGCAGTTACTATGGTGATAGGCATCATCTAAACGCTTATTAGGCCAAGAAAATGCACAAACAAGCTCAGAGGGCTACTGCACTAGGACTGGACTCAGTGGAAAAAAAAGCTAAATTACAAAAGGCATTTGTTTGCAGAAGCTACTTTAAATATGATCTCTATCCTTCACCCCTCTCAAACATGCATTTTGCACTCAAGTATCAGTATTAGCTACCATATCATTTACCCAGAAGTAATCAACTCTAGAGCAAGCAAACTGCAAGTAAAATATCATAACATGCCTCCAAAAAGAGTAATTCTTGAATTATCTTTTTAAAATAAACGTTGCTGATGTACAAAACTAATTTATTACAAGAAAATAAGACGCTATCTGTAATGCATTATTAGATTTTCAAGAACATGACGTATGTGAGTGGGCCTATATACATATATATATTTATATACAGACATATATAATTTTAGCACTGCCATTCAATCTGCTAAAAAGCTCAGCTTGCACATCACTGCAGTACATAACAGGTAAAAAACACTTCTGTGCATACACACACTTAGTTCCTTGAAATGATGACAGTAAATATTTAAGAGCTATAGGACACATTTACATCAAGTCCTTTCATCATCACTCATCATGTCTGTTGGACTAGCAGGCAGGCACTCACGTTTCAAGTTAAGTCCCTGGTTCAGTTGAACATTTTTTAAATTTTTGTTTATTCTGAAAATCATCAGGCTCACAGAAGATAAAATGAATATTCTGTATTTTGATATAAAACAAATTCAGTCATTTCATTTTAAGGTGTGTTTTCAGTATGATGGTACACACATAAGTCTTCATTTTAATAAAAACACCTTTGGCAGAGTTCTCCAAAGTAAAGGTTGGAAAAAACAGGAGGGAAAGTTTCATACACCTCACACAGGTATGAAGGCACTGTCTTGACTGACAGACAAGGAAAGAAAAATGGGACCAAGTTGCATTCAGACTATTGTTGTTATCACTTCTCTGACTTGTAGCTGGTGCTAATCAGAGTTTCTTCCTAAGGTGAAAAGGAAAGACTAAGGAATGAGCTGATGGGCACCTTTGCTTCAGAGACAAGACTGGAAGAAGATTAAGACCCTAAGTGAAAGAAGTTCCGTATCAGAGTACACTGATTATTATTTCCTCTGCTCCCCACTGACAGCAGTTCACACTGTAACTTTTTCCTTATAAAACTGCTCAAATAATGGCTGTATTCAAAATAAGATAGCAAAACCTCTGTAGTTCCCATGTTTTCCAAGAGGAAAAACAAACATTGTTGGGGTGGGGGGAAGAAAAAGAAAAGAGAAAACCCGCAACCTAATAATTGAACCACGGAATGGTTTGGTTGGGAAGAGGCCTTTAAAGGTCACCTAGTCCAACCCCCAATACGTGCCCTGTAACAGAAACACTACTTTTAAGGCATACTGAGGTAGAACTTCCACCAATACAGACACCCCCAGACTAGATTTCCTGACAGCAGAATGCCGTTCCCCTCCTGACTGATGACAGCATTTGCTGTTCATGAAGTGCAAGTCACGCTGGCACAGACACCACACTATCCAACGCACAGGGATGGTCCCACAGCTCATTCTCTTCCCCAAATCTCACATGGAAACTGCAAAGAACATTTCCTGTCCTATCCCTTATCTCTTATCCTCTGATAAATTATCACTACATCTGTTTCACCGGTTGCTCCTTTTCATCTTCCAGTAGCTGTAGTAACCCAACGTGTCTTTTGTATTTGTAAATTAGCAGTGATGCTTGCAACAATTCCATTACTGAAACACCTAAGGACCAAGGAGGACGAGCACTCATCTTCCCACAGTGGTGCTGCTACCTGTCACAGGCAGAAAAGAGGCTGCTACCCTTGGTAATAACACTGTTCAACAATTCTTACTGCAAGTTCCTGCCTTCAGCTCTTCATAAATTTGGTTAGTTTTGAATGCCCAGATGGAAAAACTCACACTGGAGAAGCGATGCATGTGTCAACAGTGGTTTTGTTATCTTACCCTTCCATTCACATGGCATATAAACATTTAAATTATGTTTTGAAGGACTCCCAGGTGACTACCAAATTTTTTTTATTGTTGTATTTTGTGTATTGTGAGTGACTGTAGTGTGGTAATAGCTACTTGCCTATGAACTGCTTTTCCATAAACTTTTCTTACTAAACATTGATAAACATTGCACAGTCATTCAAGTCAGGACTTTGAGAATGATTTTTAAAAGAATATTCCAGTCATCAATATTTATAAGAATGGAGACTATGAATGCAAAGCAACTGTGAAAAGTTAGTCTGTGTACCAAGATTGCTACCAAAAATTAAGAGCCTGAACAAAAGTCTACCTTCAGTATGAAGCATGAGTAATCTTAAACATTTGCTATATCTTTAAGGTTTATATTCACTACTTGATGTTTATAAGGGCATGTTAAAAAACCTTTGAGGCTAAAAAAGGTGGGAGACACAACTAATTAAAATTTAAGATGACAAGCTAAAAATATTTCTCACTCTTGACTCCTAAAGGCATTTTCATTTCAGAATCTGGAAGCCTGAATGCAGTCTCAAGCACTAGTAAATTACCAGGCAGAAGAGGACAATCACTGCAGCAATTGAAAACTCCTCAATAATCCTTGAAAGAAAAGCATCCAACTGCAGTCTAAATCAAAGCAGCTTGTGCTATTCAAGGACATGTTAACTCATGAAGTTTTCAGATGTGTTCTACTGACAGACAGGATTTTGCCCAGCTTCTCAAATACAAAACATTATGTGTGTTGTATATTTCTTACATCCTAGGGAAAGGGAAGGAAAAGAAGGGAATACATTTGGAAGAAGGTGGCATCCCTAAAAGGGAACCAGTGCAAAAGGATCAGGGAAATGTTTGGGGGAGAGGAAAACAATTCCTCCCCATCAATGGATCTTTATTATGTTAGTGGGAAGGAGAGTATTGTGCCTTGAGTCAAGGGAAGGCAAATGCCAGGCTTGGGCTTTGCCTCATCTTAAGACTTACTGTTCAACTAGCACTGGCAGGAAATTTGTAGCCCATTGTTGTTAAATTAGCATGAGAATGGAATAATGACAGGAGGGTGAAAACCATGACCATTTTTCTTTAAGTTTCCCAGGAGACCTACAAGCCAATACATTTCATGTTTGCATCACACCAATTAGTAGAAGCTATAATGAGAACAGGATTAGTGGACACCAGGATTAATATGATGCACTTGGGAAGAGTCACTATGGCTTTTGTAAAATGTCATCTCCTCTAAACACAGTGGAGTTCTCTGAAGGGGTCAACAAGCATTTGGATTATGATGATATGGTTTTCAAAATGCTTTTGACAGATTTTTAGGGAAACGCTTAAGCATCTAGGACTCCCAAGAGAAATGTCCCTCCACGTACAAAAAATTTAAAAAACCCCAAACTGATCAAAAGCCAAGAAACAGAGCTGGAATACAGGGCCATCTGTCAGTTCTTACAATGGAAAAAGGTCATCAAAGGACTTCCACGGGGAATTGCAAATTATAATTAAGCCTGTCCCAATCCTGGGACAGGCATTACAAAGGATGACAAAGTTTGTTAATTATTCAAGAAGTAATGATGAGAACCTATTATGAAGAACTGCAGACTCAACACGCCTGAGTTACTGGACAGCAAAATGGCAGATGAAATTTGTTTTACACAGATGTAAAGTGACATACATGAGGAAAAACATTCCAAGCTTCACATGTGAAAAGATGGGCTCTGTGCTTGGTACTACCACTCCAGAGTAAGATCCTGAATTAAGTTCCATGAAAACAACAGCCCAAAGCTCAGCAGCTGCCAAAAAGCAAACCAGAGTGCTAGGGACAATTGGAAAAAAACCAGAACAAAATAGACAAGGCTGTTATGCTACAAAACATCTTGAATACTGTGAGTAGTTTTGGATCTCCCATCACAGAAAGGGCAACATAAAACTGGAAAGGTTCAGAAAAAGATAAAAGTTGTATGGAAAGGCTTGCATATATCCAAATCAGATATCTGTATAAGTAAAGACTTAAGCTGTGATTCTTCAGTATGAAGAAAGGAACAACTCTGAGGATACAACATGGGTTTACCAAACCACAAGAGATATGGAATGAATAAATAGGGATCCACTGCTCTATCTCTCTTCCAATTTAAAAAAAAAAAAAAAATCTATTAAATGAACGTCTTAGAAACTAGCTTCAAAACAAACAGAAGAAAGTGGTTCTTCATGCAACTGGTAGTAAACTGGGGCTGCTCCTTTACAAACTAAGTGGTAAATGCAGTAAGTGTCAATGGGTTGCAGGGAGACTCAAGAGTTCACTCCACACACAGAGTTCACATATCTGGAATTCAAACAGTCCTGAAGCTGAAAACAACTGGAAGCTTAAAGTTGTCTCAGAGGACAGGGAAAGGAAAATTAAAATATGTACCTAAGCTGATGCCTCCCCTGGCATGTCCTCATGGCCACAATGTGAGATAGGATATTAGACTAGTCGGACCTTTGGTCCACTCAAATAAAGCCTTTCTCATAGTCTTATGGGAGCTAATTAAAACTTCACTTGATGGTATCTGAGTATTTTAAGTTCTTCAAATTGCTCCGCACTTTATTATAAACAAGATACACTGGTACTTTCATGAAGTGCTGGCTCTTACTAATTGTCCATTTTTTCTTGCGTATTTTGATTCTGATTCTTCAAAAAAATAAAGAGATAATTTGCAAAACTGGTAGAGAGCCACTGCAGTATTTCAGCTTCTGTGTTTCTTTGTGGTGGCACCCAGGGATTAAGAGGTTTATAAGTGTCTTAATGTCACTTCATCACCCCAGGGAGATAGAAATCTGATACTGAGCAAGACTACTGAGAAAAAACTTCTAGAGGTAAATGAGAATAGGGTTTTTATCTGTCAAGCCACTGGCTCAAGAACACATTAGAAGGTATTGTTTTGGATCTCCATCTCCCACACTGAGGAGATGCAGAGGTGGGCTGTAGTACCTGTTCTAGGTCTGGTTTAACACTGGCCAAGTACATGCTGTATATACATATAAGTACACATCCTATATTGATGATAGATGAGATGGCATGATGTCTTCTCTCTGTAACCAATATTGGATTAAGCAATTTACAACCTGCTGCATAAAAATCTATTCTGGCATCTGACAATGAACCACCTTCCGGAGCCATTCTGCAAATACTGTCTGGGCCAAGAGCAACAGCATTCCAAGGTCGATATATTTACATATGCAATAAACAGGTTTGGAATTAGGGAGATTATACATAAATGTACCCTGTTTTACAAACTCTTACTATATCAATAAAAAAATACCATACCCAACTTGCATGTAAAACAGAAATCAAGGAAAACAAAAAGGTCACCGCAGACCTTAATTCTCCTGCAACTCTGTTGACTTGCATCAAAATTATGCCAAATTACAACAGTTACAGCACTTGTTTTCATGGATAAGAGAAGCAGGCTAATACAGCCCCATCTCCCATATTTTCAATGCAGACCATCTGAAGTTCAGGAGTAGTTTATCAATAGGGGAAAGTTCTGTCACACAAAAGGAAATTTCACAAATTAATGCCTACGACAACTGATACAACACAGTAAGCACAGCTAAATTATTCACTAATAATAAACTGAACATGGGTGCCACTGTCTCAAAATGCATTTGACACTGTCCAGTGGGAATTTCCTCACAGAAACCACAAGGTGCTCGCCTAGAAAGCTGTGCATTACCCAGCTGCAGGACATTTTCCCTCTTCCCTCAACATTCATTACTGCTGCTGTCTCCAGTGCCTCACGCTGAACAGAAATGAGGTCTGTAATGCAGGTACAGGACTGGAATTCAGGACAGTCAGGCTGTGTCTCACTTTGTTGGGAACTCTGTATATGAAACAGGTCTCCTCAAGGCTTTTTGGCAACCAAACTGGGACTTGCACTGCATCACCATGCTTGAGTCTGTCAGAGCACCCCACAAAGCTCCTCATTTAACTTCTTAGGGACCTGAAAGGCTGCATCCCAAGACCAGTATATTAACCAGTACACACTCACAGCGTTCCCAGAACTGCCAGCCTCCTGCACGTCCTTAGCCTTTCCTCCCATGTCTAAGGTCTTCTGGGATTCACACAGACATCTCTACATCTGACTTCCTTAGCTGACTGGTGCAGTAGCTGTGCCCTGAAGATACCTTCTATAGACTGAATTTCTATTAAGTGAAAAGTATTTGCTATAAACCACAAACAAATCAAACCTGCCTAAATCAAGAGACAGATAAAATTTCTCCCAGTACTTAATGGTGTAGGTGTCCTTCTGCTCACCACTGTGTGCCCTCAATCCCACTCCTAGGATTCTCACCTTCCTTAGAACTGGAAAAAGGACATGGCACGCAGGTCTGCAGTTCCCACTTCTCAATAAAACCTCTAAACTTTAGCTAACACTTTTTGTGTCAGATCCCTTCAAGTCTTCAGTCTCTTTATAATATATCCCTTATGCTTGCAAAAGCATAAGTTTTAATCATAGTTTGAGACACTGTCAGGACACTCACATTCAACCTGTACATGGACAGTTCAACAAATGGTCAGGTGCACGTTGGGACCACGATCTCCTGCAGTGCAAATAGTGGAAAAGGAGCAGAGAACTCCCATTATTCTTACTAATAACCTATCCCAGTATGGAGGCTGGGGACACAGCTTCTCACTCCTTCTCTTAGAGCTCTATTTCTCCTGTGTGTCATTAGCTGCCTTTCCACTGGGGCCAAAGAGGAGGGAATGAACAGTCAAGTTAATCCAAGTTCTGGTCCCTCCTCGAGCGTGGCACAGCTAAAGGGAATCAAGATTACAGCCCTGTCACATAACTAAGCACAATACAGCTGTATTGGGAGAAAACTGTACTGTTCAAAGTGACAAAGAAAGGACAGATGGGGAAAATAGATAGAAACAGACAACAGGGAATACTGTAATCAGTGGCCATTTTATATCTTTTTCAGGAATTAAAACTTTTTGTGTTCTGTTCTTTTTTTACCCTGCCTCATTCTTCACCATTCTAACGCTAACCTTTCTCCACCTACTGACAGCCTTTCCCTGCTTGTCCATACAGCAGCCAGAGTACCTGCTACCCAACTTTCTTGTCTGAAATCTGATAATCATAGAATCATAGACTAGTAGAGGTCGGAAAGGACCTCAAAGCTCATTCAGTTCCAACCCCCCTGCCATCAGCAGGGACACCTTCCACTAGACCAGGTTGCTCAAAGCCTCATCCAGCCTGGCCTTGAACACTTCCAGGGAGGAGCAGCCACAGCTTCTCTGGGCAACCTGTTCCAGCATCTGACCACCCTCATAGGAAAGAATTTGTTCCTCATATCTAATCTAAACCTACCCTCTTCCAGTTTAAAGCCATTTCCCCTTGTTCTATCACTATCTGCCCTTGAAAAAAGTCCCTCCCAATAATGATGCACAGCTCCTCCATGTGAATTCGGCTATAAACTATCTTAGTATTTGTTTTGCCCCACAAAAGACATCCCTGTATTTTAATTAAAAGATCAGACTTTAAAGGCCAGAGGGACATTTATAATCTTCTAGTCTGAGGACTTATGTAATATAGGCCAGAAAAATCTCACTAGACAGCTCCTGCATCAAATGCACAGAATCAAGGCGAGACACAGATCCTCCTTAATCAATCCTAATTAAAAAGTAATGAAAAACTCACCTGACCCATATTCAATTGTTCTAGGTATTAAATCACCTTCACTACTAAAGACATGCAGCTTCATTTTAAATAATGAGTAAAGAGGTAAATAACAAAATTATATAATGGGCCTCGGTTTTTAAGACTGCATCCATACAGTGTGTTCTGACAGAGTGGAGCCTGGGTTTCTCAGTCACACCATCATATATGCAAAAAAAGAAAAAGAAATAAGGTATACCTACCCCAAATCATGCAAATAAACTATTTTTATAGAGCAAATAATTTCAAAGTATTAATTTCTAGGAAGCTGATTAATAGGTTGGCTTCCTAATTATATTCTGAAGATACGCAAACACGGGATTTGTAATTTTTAAAGCTCTTTACAGACAGTAACTAATCTTCTAACTCCTCTACAAGGTAAGAATTATGGTGCCCATTTTAGACACAAGGATATGTGCAAAGATGCCCAAATATAGATCTGCTGTAAACAAGTTCAACTCAAGATTGCTATAAACAGAGCTGCTCACCCTGAAGTGAGCCAGCATACGATAGGGAAGCAAGAATAAGAACTCAGCACGTCCTAGACCTTCTTACATCTCTGTTATATATAATAACTTCTATCTATAAACAGTTTCAGAAAAAAACAAACATTCGAAATTTCAAGCAACTGCAGTATTCTGTGACATGAAGGACCAGACTGGTACAGTTCACCCACCAACACCAGAGATTGCCAAGGCTCTGGTGGAAAACAAAAGACCAGTGCAAAGAGCCACATACAATACTTCCAAAACTGCCTATCAAAGTTGAATGATCTTATGACACAGAAAAATGTCTTTTTAGTGTCACCAAGCTCACTGGCAGCCCTACTCTGTGGTGAACTAGTCCCAGGGACTGGAGCCTAGCCTGTAACTAGCCTGGATACAGCCTAGAAAATACAGCCTAGAAAAAATCCTGGGAAGAAAAGTGACAGAATCTCGTTTTATTCCAACACCAGAAGCACATTCTCCTGCTTAGACCTCCACCTTTTATTTACTCATACTCCACCAAAAGGAGTGCTGGTTGGTCTACCAACCTGGACCAAAATCAGGAGGCTTAGGAATGGCATTCAAGAAGTCCATGAACTCCACAGAGATTAAAACAGTGCTTCTCTAACCATAACTCACACAGAAACAAGTTCTTCATTAAATTTTTATTTCCCAACCCCATCCCTAAAGACTTCAGTACAAAACTAGTGCTTACACATTTGGAGGGAGCTATAACTAAGCCCATTAGCACACCTGGACATTCAAGATCACCAGGCAATGGTTTGGACTGCTCTGTCTCAAAAACACCTGAGTATATGGGGTACACTCAGATATAGAGCAAGAAAAAAATTTACCTTGTCACAGGACATCAAAGATTCAGGGGTTGAGTCCTGTCATATCTTACCCACTAAAAAACATTTGGATCAAATCTCTGACATTTCCATACACTTTCTTGTAACTGCTGTCCTTTAAGATCTTGAAGTTTTCACCAATGACCAAAAAAAAAAAATAAAATCCAACGCACCTCACCTTGGCCAAGCAACAATTAAGATGACTGAGTGTGTAAGACAATCCTTCCCTAATCCTCAATAGTATTATTTCAACTTCCAACTATCCATTGTCAACCCCTGGTTTTGTACAAGGATTCACTGAAATTTGCTTAACTGGTGAAGATGTTTAGACCTGCTACACCAGTAAACCAAAAGTAATCCAATCAACTAACTCACTTTGCATATATAAACTAAAAACTCGCACTGACAAGAGTGTCACATCCAATAACATTTTATACGAAGGGTGAGAACTGAATTGTACTACAGAAGTGGTGAGACAAAACTTGTTTTCAAAATTTGGCTGGAGATTGCTGAAATGTGTTCATGGCTTGTGTAAAATAAAATTATTTTCAGGCTATAAAAGCAATAGCATTAGAGATGGAATCCACTTTTCATAATATTTACTGTCAAAGACCCACTTAAGCATTCAGTTTTCAACTATTTGCCCAGCTGCAACTATAGTACATGTTTACTTTTCAGGTTTTTACTAATGTCACAAATCATGTTAGATGTGATACATTCAACAGCGTGAATTGTCTGTCAGTAACAAAGATTTTGCAGTTTACGCAGTGTGAGGTACTTTAAACACTCAGACATCACACCTGATTTTTCACCCAAATGAGTGTCGTGTATATAGCAAAGGACATGTTGAAGTTTCCTTTTTAAGTAGTTCAGTAATTACTCATATTGTCTGATAACAGGATAAAAACATTTCATGTCTTTTAGAGAATGCTTGGATTTTGGTTCCCCTAAAAATTGGTTGTGAATGCTCTGGTTTTAATCACGTTTGTCATTCCACCACTACTAATCAAACAACAAGGTTTGTACAAAGAGAGCAAAAAGAACTTACTTACGGTAGGAGTCATAATCCATTTATTACTCTTATTTAAACTGTATGGGGAGAGGGAGCCCACATTTCTACTCACACATGGTCACAGATTTTGCTGGACTGCTGTTAACATCCATTGGCAGGACCTCCTACCCCTTCAAACGCCAAGAACACCTTAAGTAAACCTCAGAAAGTGTCAGAAAGTGTTTCCTCTCCTCCACTCCAAAGTCAAGTGTTTCAAAGACACCACCATAAAGAACTGCCTTAACGAAGGAAGCAAGGAAGCAAACATTTCCCAGCTGATCCCTTGCCGTTCTCCCTCTTTGGAGTTACAGGTTTCCTTAAATAAGGAAGTTCACACCCAAACCTCACCAGGTTCATTAATGCAGGAGTCATACGACCTGCAGCTTGCTTTGAGGAGAGTTCACATGCAAGACAAAGGCTCACCAAAATCTTTTGAGAGAGAAAGCTGCTAGAGTTGTCATGTCCTTAATAAAAGCATTGTAACACACACCCATCCTTGTGAAACACCTTCAGGAGGCAAAAACATTTGTCCCACTGCCCCTCTTTGGTTACAGACACCAGCTTTTAACATTTCATTACCTATGCCACCTCTTCAGGGAAACAACTTGCTCTAACTTACTCTTGTACAACTTACTCTAACAAATGCCGTATTTATCCAGCTGTGTAATATGACGGCAGGCATCTCCTGCCTTCACGGATGATATGAACAAAGCTGGAAGTGTGAATCAAAACTACTTTTTGTGTGCTAATTTTCAGCTTGTGTAGAAATAAAATAGGCTTAAAGCAAATATACCAAAAGGAGTTACAGAATTACTTTCAAAAATCCATTTACTGCTAATACACTTCCATCAACTCTTCTTTCCCCTAGACCTATGACAATTCTGGGTGTCAAGCAAAAGGGTATGATGCTTTTTTTGCACAGTGTGTTTACCAAAGGATTTATGATAGAAAAGTTGAAGGACCTTTTTATTCATGCTAGATATGAGTTTCCTTTCCATCTGATGAGAGTATTCTGGCACACTGTTGGTCAATACTGACCTTTGGAAGCACCTTTCTGATAACTGAGACATTTCCAGATGTTCCAAAATTCCCGGATCACATCAGCATTTGAGCAGTGTCACCACTACTTCTTCTGAGATCATGCTCTGTTTTGTTACTCAGGATAAGGTGCATGCAGCATGGTTTTACTCCCTAAACAATACAATTCGTTAGGGCATTTCATATTATATACATTTAAATTAATACCATTTTCTCTTATGGACTTTCTGAAATACTTTCTGCAGGAAGTCAATAACTACTTGTGCAGACTCGTGAAAAGCTGCCAAGGGCAGAGGGGAACTTAATTGCAGAGTCATAGGTGCTGCTCAGCTCAGTGACCATGGCCAGATCACCTCAATCCAGACACTTCTGCCATCGGGCTGCCCACCACAAACTCTGGGTAGTAATAAAGGCTGATCCTGCTGTTCACAGACATATGATCTGAGAATTTCAGAGCATATACAGAACCGCTGGTCAAACGTCACTTCCCTGCAAGAAGCAGGTGACAGTCAGAACTGAGAGCAATTCTAAGCTGGCATCATCATTTTGAAGAAGAAAGAGTCACAAAATGGTTGAGGAAAAACGGGTAGAAAAGTACAGGCATCATTTTCACTCTCCCAGGAAAGAGTAAATAGTATGCAGAACAACGGGATTTTCTGTTCATTTTCCACAAAGAGAATATTTTATGTTCCTCTTTCTTATACAACCTCAGATTTTGCTTCCTACGTGGAGCCACATCCTGAGTAGTGACAGATTTCTCAAGCTAACCTGAATAAACAAAGAGACGTTGAGTTCCTGAGGGAACTAATCTCTGAACCTGCCCATGATGGTAGCGGTGTTGCTATTCCACAATAAATCCTACGAAGCCTTGGCTTGAAAACAGCATCCTGACCTTTCTTTTGCAGCAGGTTAATGGCCAAAAGTTATTGATTTCTTGCCAGTTTGACAGGAATTTGCAGTTCATTAGGCCTTGAACTTGCCACACAATCAAAGAAACTTTTCTTTTAAGTAAAGCTCTGCTTTCTACTATGTTTCACAACACTTTCAATAATAAATTGCTGAAAAATCTACAATGGCAAAAAAAGCAGAGAAACCAAATCGGCTTCAGCTTAAATACAAACAGAATAATTTCAGAGGATGTTATTGCACTTTCTTTAGTGGTGCCAGTATCAAGTTTGAGAAGTTACGATCTCTGCTGTTCCACTGGAGTTTCTCAAAATTATATCCATGATTCACATTTTTTAATGTAATATAATAGTAAAGCCAGAATGATAAGTATTCACGTGGCAAATGCTGAAATTAAACTTGCTTTACATCTCTTTTTTCCATATGCACCTCTCATTTTGACTGAATTTCTTTCCTCTCAAACAAAATATAAATTCCTTCTTTTTCCCTTTTAATTTAACCAAAGCTGATACTTTTTTTAAAAAAACGTACACACAGAAAAATACCACCACCACATCTTTAAGGTATCAATTTCAACTAAAACATTTGAGAAGCAGTTTATCACCAATAGCTGCATCTAAATACAAACGGTTTCTGTTGTTTTTTGTTTTTTAATTCACTGGAATGTATTGTGGGAAGACTATGCCAGAAATTCAACTTATCTTCTCACAATTCTCTCATGTTTGGAGCTTTGTGGGCCACATGAATATTACCCTTTTCAAAGGCATACAAACACACAGAGCAGTGTGTAAGGATTGAAAAGCTATCCAGTTTTGCCAATGATTACAAGAAAAGAGGCATTCCCAGTGCTAAGGAAGCTATGAAAGAACGTAATTTTCTGCACTAACAGGCATACAAGGCATAGTTTCAAAATACAGTAGGAAATCAGCTACTGCTCTCGGGTCAGTTAAAAGCCTCAGCTGCTTTCTTATTGAAAACTTAACACATTTTTCCTGCAGCAACAGGCAAAATATTCCCTAAGCCACCTTTTCTTGAAGACTATTTCTAATAAGAGAAAAACCACTGCTTCCATCTTCTGCTTTGATTTACACCACAGTTGGGTAAGGGAGAGGTGGAAGGTAGTAACAGCACAAAAACCATCATTCTATCCTACTGGAAATTCTAATGTTTTATCACATCAAGAATTAGTTAGAAACATAAAATCAAAACAAAACAAAAGCTTTCAGTACTTTGTGTTGAATCAACCAACTGTGATGGACCAACCAAAAAAACCACTGTGTTTGAAGCCTGCTCCACATCAACCTGTACGTGCCCAAAGGGAACTGCAACGCAGCTCCTGCCCCATACAGGTACTTATACGAGTATGTGCTCCTTATACAAGCTACATTTCCACAATGGGTTTATGGTCACTTGTCTTCCAGGACACATAGTGTTCTGCTGCAGTGGAAGCAGTGATGAGTCAAGATACCCAAGAAAAGGTGAGAGGCAGCATCCCCAGCTTCTTCGAGCCACCACAGCACTACAGATTGATGAAGTTTAACGCAACTCAGTTCAAAGCCAAGCATTTCACCATGGGTCAGCTGGCAATTTGATTTATCCAATCAAACCAGCAAAAAACTAAGTACTTAATCATATGGGGAAAAATTGCAGTAAACTGAATGAAAGTTCTTTAGGTCTTTTGAAACAATTTTTTCCATGCAAAATAATTCTAACAAAAAAGTTAAAGACCAGCATCCAAAGAAACCCCCTCTGGATTCCCATCCTGCTTGTTTTCATTCTTACACTGTTATTTCTGACACCTCCTCTCTAACTTTTTTAATATAAAAAAATAAGAATTTGTAGTATTAAAAAAAAAGTGAATTCTTTGTTCTATCAGTTGTATAAAAATGGGGTACTACTTCTACTGCAGAAGTTGTAGTAATTATGGAGATTGTCATCCTACTGCCTGATCTAGTGTCAGAAAAATAACCTCATACAGATTTCTTAAAAAGAAGAAACTCATGAAACAATCCCTGCCAAGCCCTTAAAATTATCATTTCCAAAGATAAAATAATGCAAAAGTAGCTACAGCACTTTCAGTAAGTAAAACTAGAAGTTTCAAAGTTCACATTTTGAACACAATTGGGGAAACATTTGTTTTTATGGAGATGTTTACCGTGCATTCTGGTATATATTATAGACATAGTTATGTATTCCCATGTAAAAAAAGACTGTATGACTTGCCTGCTGCAGAAAGATGAACGATGTAGCCAACTGCAGTAGGGGAGAAAAATGAGAGGAGGGGAGAATACTGTTCAACAAAATTCTAGCTTTGAAGTGACACCCCCATCACTATTTTCATATACAAACAAATTTTCATCAAGAGTTTTGTGAGGAAGTTCTGCGGGATCCAACCACAGAGAAGTGACCTGGAACTAAACTACTCAAAGCAAAGGTGCCGCTCTGATTTTGGCAATTACTCTTGTACACTTGTTTGAGGGAATGCAACCTTTAATTATGCCTTAATTGCTCACTGCTTAAATACAGAGACAATAATCCTCATCAAGATACAGAAGTAGAAGGCTAGTTTACTGCACAGAGCTGACAGCATGTTGCAGTCCACAATGCTCAGCTGTGGATGGAGCAGGAGGGATGCACAGAAGAGTGTGAGTGCAAACCGAGTAACCCAGGTCTTGTGTGAACCTGGGAAGAAGATGCTGTAAGCAAACAGCTCCAGGGTAAACAGTGATGTGGGAAAGCTCGTTTCACATCTTCCACCTCAAAGGTATTCAAAATGCAATCAATAAGCTCGCAACCTAGTTTAAACTCAGTCGACAAGACCCAAGGGATCACAACGTTTCTTTACAACATAATATTGTTGGCTCTATGAAGACAAGCTACGGTTGTCTCTTAAAAACTGATGAGTAAAAACACGGTATGTACCAGTGTTATAAAATAATTTCTGTATAAACAGGATACAGCATGTGGGCATGGCAGGCAGTCACACGTTGCGGTTATAGGTTTTGCCACCCTGGCTCAAATTAGCCACCTATCTATTATCCTATCTGTAACCATAGCCACTTGTTAGTTCTTAAATTATTTGAGGAAGGGGGAAGAACAAACTGTTCCTGAAAACGGGCCAAAAAATTACCAAACCACAACTCTCAGTGGCTGCCATTGGTGGCTACTGTGTCAGTGGTCACTCTGAGGGTGAGATGAAAGTTATTTTCCTTGTAATACTTTTAAAAGAAAGGCATGTGCTATTACAAAACACAGTATGTAAATGCTTTACTTGCACCACCAGTGCTGCAAGGAGATTATTTCTTTCTTAAGAGGTATGTACATAATTTTTTTCTGGCAGCACCACTAACCATGTTTACTTCTCAATCATTAAAAAGGTAATGATTTTGTATTACAACAGCAGCTTGAACTGTTAAACAAATCAGCATTTTCACAGCTCTCTACATTTTTAAAGGTTTGCTTTTTAGATATTTTATGTTACCATCAAGACCTATCTCTTGTAAATATTTGTATCAGATACTTTTTCAAACTTCCACAACATAGGTACCAGTCTATACCATGGCACCAGCTAAATCACTGCCATTTAGATTTGAAACACTGAAGGGCAATTTATTCCTGTTCTTCTAAAGTACACAGCAAAGTAATCATAATGTCATTAAGCTAAAGTAGTTATAAAGCAAAGTTCTAACAAAACAAGCTGATGGTGAGTTTGCAATATGACAAGGTGGCAAATGTCCCTGTATAATTTGGGGCTTGCATACAAGAAAACACCATGTCCTGCTAAGAAGGTCAGTACTCCAAATACAGCTATTTACATAGCTAGATGGAGAGGCGGGATGAAGACTTTCAAAATGCTCACAGAGCACTACTGACTCTACTAGAACAATTAAGAATAGTGGGTGTTTGACTCCTAACAATCTGTCCTTTTATTTAGCTGGGCTGAAATCTTATAATCACTGAAATAAATGACAAAACTTCAACTTAAATGTAGAGGAATTTGGGATCACAGAATCATAGAATGGTTTG
>NW_010322265.1:0-5746 GCF_000700745.2 Antrostomus carolinensis
TAATACTATATATATATATATAAAATACTGCTTTTTTCTTCTCATTTTTTTTAAATGCTCATGGGCACAACTGCCACAAGAAATAACAGAACTGCCAGCAAGTCACAAGCATTACACAAGAAGTGCTGCATAGTTTTGTTAGGGGCCATCAAATAAGAATATAATCCTGGATAGTATGACAAAAACAACCTTGAATGTGAAATGAGGCTAGTGGTCTCGCTTCACTTCTACGAGGCAATTAGAGCGTACTATTTGAGAACACCCCAAGAGTGCCTTAGGGTAACAGCAGGACACTGAGTAACAGCCATTTGCCCGGTCAGTCCTCACAGAACTTTCTCAGAAGACATCCAGAGATAACCTTGCAATTAAAAATGTCTTTGTAAACATTACAGCTCTGACAGTAAGACTCTCCTACAGTTAATCACTGCCTACTGTAGTATTCCTGCACAAAGAAATTTAACTTTAAGTACTCATTATCTTTTGAATTCTCTTTCATCTCTAGAAGCCACTAACATTATTTCTAGAGCTCTATTAATCTCATTTACAGCTAGTAAACCAAGATATAAACTATACCTATCACTGAGGCATATACTTTATATATTACAGAGCTGTTAAAAGCATTCCAGTTCATTTATAGGTCTGTTTTTTAATGAAGCCATACTCCATCTTAATACATAGTGCCAAAAACTAGCCCAGGAAAATTTATTTTCATTGTCCCAAAACAGACTGATACAGATAGCAGAGAGTGTAAATATAAAATTGTTTTTGAACACTCTCTAGCCTAGCTTTAATGTCATCTTCTTTGCCTGGAAATATCGATTAACAATTTTTTTAATAGATTATTCTTTTCAAAGATTTTTTTTTTTCTTTCAAACAAAAAGAGTTATTTGTAATAAAAATCAACATTTATACAGCATTTTCTGGACTCTGACATCCACATTTCTTTGAAACACCACAAATGAGAAAGGAATGAATTCTATGCATTGGTACCCTCAGAACAGTCCAACAGTACAAGTCACAGAGGCCGAGCAATCTACCAGCCCAGAATGGCATGGAAATAGATCATTCCATGTGTAGATCAAGCAACTTCCATAAAGATAACACCTAGATAGATGTTTTTTTCCTTAGAGAGTTACCGTCAGAGCTGCTGTGCATGCAGATTAGTCTCTCAAAGCAGAGAGTCTTCTGACCAAGACAGCCAGGACAGGTTGCTCCGTACTGGTGGCACACATTCCAGTCCTCTCTGGTCTGATGACCAGCACATCTACCACTTGATCAGAACTGACAGCGAACCCCATCGCATAAGAAGGTATTTTAGGAAAGGGTTATGGTGACCTTATAGAAAAGAGCAAAGGGAGTTGCTGGCCAGCACAACTCATCTGGCCGAGCTCATGCAAGTCCTGGGAAAGCAGGGAACAAACTGTGTGGTGAATTCCTTGGTTTGGTGGACCAGATTCCACTTGGTTGGTTTACTGCAAAGCAGGTACAGCAGGAGTTCTATATTTGTTACAGAAGTTGCCTCTATAAATGAAAATGCAGCAAGAGGGAAAAGGAACGATATTGTAGAATATTGCTTAAAAAACCCTACCATACCATCTATAGACAGAGCTATAAATATTTAACATGTTTACTGTACTGAATACTTGACACCATTCAAGAAAATAAAAAAAGATTATTTTTTAGATGTATACATTAGTGCTGTTGCAAAAGTATTATTACTAATTTCAAAGCGCTTACTCCATCTGAATCATCTTCTCAAAAATAAAAAAACAAATCTGTAAGCAAAAATAAAACTTAGAAAAAATCTGTTTGGTTTCCCTACTTAAGTTAAATACAGGATGATAATGAAAGTCCAGATTATTCAGAAGCTATAAAAGCTAACCTTGATTTCTTAAAACACATTAACAGAAACTTCTAATTTAAAAAAATAGACTATGTTCTTAATTTTATACATAAATGCTTCCAAATTGCCAGAGCAGTAAACAAACTATAGCCAGCCACTATTCATTTGGGCCAGAGGAGTAAAAAACAACCCCAAATACTCCCAGAGCTCAGAAGATCAGTAACATTGAGAAACTGTTCAGACTAAGACAATATATATGGCTGAATTAATAAATCCTTTCAGTAAAGAGCTGATGAAACCCAGTTGCAGACCACCAAAATCTGTTTCATAAAGTGAGAAGGGTCACAGGTCTGCTGTGAACTCCAGAGCCCAGCCTCAAACACCCAATTGCCAGGTAAACAACTGGACAGGCATGCTGCAAAAAAGCAGGTAGAGGAGGAAGGAACGAAGAAAATGCTGCACTACCAAGGTGGTTGCATACTTCATACAAAGAATTAGAAATAAATAAACGCAGGAAAATTCTGCTACTCTGGGCTGTATTTTAGCAATGTGTTTTTGCTTTTACCTCCCCTTTATTTTGAATACTGATCACTTGAATGTAATGAGACATTTGCTGCTCAGGAGTTGATCTATTCCTGTTGCTTATTGCTCACCTAATACCTCAGCCTACCACAACTTCATAATTAGGGCCGTGGAGATGATTAGGTTCATAGTCGGTAGGACTAGAACTGGGAACAACCTGACATTTTTCATTTGGCTGGGGGCAGACACGTGGAAGGTTTTGCCACGAGTCTTCCCAGTTTTGCCTTCCACATACAAAGCCTTCCACCGTCCACCATACTTCATTTGAATCTTGCCTCGGTTACACTCCAAAGCATGGACTTAACATTATTGAGCAGGGCCTGAAGTCTCAGGTTCACAGGGAAATCAAGTGAGTTTCTTCTAGTTCCATTGTGCAAGTTGAACGTCACTCTAATTATGCTGTCAAACTGAGGATTCTGAACTCTTAATAAACAGAGACCTGTTTTCATGCAAATTTTACTACTAATAAAAAGATAGGAAGAAAAATATGTCAGTAGAATTGTTCCTGTACGCAAAATGTTTTTCAAATGCTTTCATGAGTTGTCAGCAGTTCTAAGTAGAAACAGTTACCAGGGTAAAGTATTACAGCAGCAGCTGAAAGTTTTCAGTCAAGTGTTCTACTTGAGGCCAGCACAGCGGAAAGCAAAAGGTAACAGCTATAAACACAGCCACAATGGTTTGCATGCCAAGATCTATACAGAAGCAAGACTTACGCTTGAATGGCTTTATTCCCATTAAACTGTATAAACTGGGGGTGGCAGGGAGAGGATTACACAAACAATCCAGTGAGCACGCATGCCTTCATCCATATGGATCGCCTTCGCTGCCACTTTAAGTTCTACGGGACACAGCAAAGAGCAACATATTTCCAAAGTTCTCAACGTATTCACAGAGCATAACAACTAAGGCCTGGAATACAGGAAAATAAGAGTGCTTTTAGAACACAAGTGCATGGCTGCTGCAGAAAAGTCTCAATGAAATTCTTCCAAATAATTCTCCCACCACCACAACAAAAGGTAAGATGAGGATGGCAGAGCATCCAAAGATCAGGTAAAATACAACGGAAATAACTGGGCTCTTAAATTTTTACTTTTTAATGTAATGTAAGGCACAGTATTGCAGAAGTTAATGCAATAATAACCTAATGACAACTTTGGTTTTACCCAGAATTAATAACAAGTTATCCTAATTTAACAAAGAACTTTTCAAAAAAATCAAGCTACAGATCACCAAGGGAGACCCAGTGAGCCTGCAAGTCTCAGGGCTCCAGGTTGCTCTATAAAATGGCAGTACAGAAAGCATTTACCTACTGCAACAGAGGTGCTGTGACAATTAATTAATGTTTGTAAAGTGCACTGAAGCTGAAAATTACTATATACCATGCTAAATATTAATTACCATGACTACAACACAGAACTGCGACTGTCATAGTGCTCTTATTGTAAACTCCTCTCATTGAACAAGCTGAAAAAAGTTCTCGGCGCCAGGCTGAGGTGAGCATGTTCTATACAGACAGGTGAACAGGTATGCCTAGTGCGCGGCACGTGGCCTCTTACCAGCCGTGCTGCTTGGTACCATCCTGTGCACAGCACACTAGATTCATTTCTGGCTGTAGTCATGAAGAGAGCTTATGCATACAAACCATCTGGCTACAGTTTCTCATCTGTACGTTGCTTCAAGTCACTGTTCAGTTTCGAAGACTAGAAGGCAGTTTTCAAGCACATCAGTGGTTACGGTCCCCAACAGCCAGTGCAGCAGCCAGAGCTCACTAACAGTTCACCATCTCCCCATGCAGATGTTTTGGGAAAGAAGCTATATTTTTATAGGCACCATAGTTCTAAACCCAATGGAAATTAACTCATGTCATGATTTTACAGCTTCGTCATCTTTTTCCTTTGTGCATCTAGCCCTTTAAAAGGGACTAAAACAAATACAATTTAAACAATGAAGGGAATGGCATCTTAAGAGCAGATAATAAATTGGAGAAAATTGGCAAGAGATGCAATCCATGTGGAAATAAAGATTTTATTAAAGTAACAGTATTTTGCTCTGTCATCTGTTTAGAGTATTTTAAACAAAGCAAGTTCAGGAGGAAGACGAGGAATGCCCCTGTTCTGGGCTGGTAGTTACCACATGTCCTGCATGGGGAATGCAGATGATGATGCTCAACAAATTTGAAAATTCTAATCAATACCACATCCATCTCATTACGTTTTCCTCACTAAAGGAAACACTACAACCTGTTTGCTCTCAGCCAACCAGAGGCATATATATAATCAATAATTTGCAACGATATGAGGTCAACTCATGCAGCGGTTGAAAAAACCACTTAACCATTCTTGTTAAGTAAGTGAACAGCCTATTTTGCTTCTAGCTCAGTCACTGGGTAGTTTTTGGTTTTTGTTAAATAGGAAGATGATAATAAAACATTAATTGAATGTGTCAGAAGGATGTCACAAGAAGCATATCAATACAGAGAGACATTGCAGCACATGTGCTTTAAAGTAATTGCAGGATGCTGGCTCTGCTCTAAGCAATTATTACATCAGTTATCCTATTCCCTATAGAGCTGTGCAAATTTATTTATTTATTTTAAAGCTAACTTGCCCATGGGAATGTAACTAGTGTGCAGCTACTCGTCGGCTCTAAGTTTCTGAAAAATAACAATGAGTTTTACTTGATTGCTTATAAAACGTGTTTTGCTGTCATTGCATGGAACACTCAGGCAGTTTGTCACAGGAGACAGAGGCACAGAACATCCAACTACATTGATGTCCTACAGCTACATTAAACATTTAAAATCTCCTCTAAGCCTCCACCTCACAGAAGCACTACCAGCCTTCATTTCACACCACTCAATGCCCTGTACTAAAGTAGCAAGGGAGAATTCAAGAGGGGGGAAAAATATCTCAGCTTATTTTACCAGGAATATCAGGAAGTTATACAGAAGGGAAAAGGCAGCTAGCGGTTTGGTAAGGGAGGTAATAGCCCACACCCTTCCCTTCGACAGAAAGGATTCATCTCCATCTGGGATTTTCTACCGCACATAAGAAGCGAAACACATCCAAATAGTTACACAACCACCACATCTTTTCTTATTAAGGCAAAGAAAACACTGCAGTTTAACTGATTGCTGTAAGCACACAGACTTGTCACTCCCTCTGCAAACCAAAATCCCTGCTCAACATCAGTGTGTGTCGAATTAAACATGCACTGTGCCTGGCCTTTGTGTACAGCTGGCAGAGACCCTGCTCCAATTCATCTGGCACTGGCAACCAGGAAGGCCAGTGCAGCCACAGCTCTAGAGCTCAGGTTCCCAAG